>NC_134484.1:290769301-290772853 GCF_040206685.1 Ascaphus truei | reverse complement strand
CCCCCCACCCTCTCCTCCTCTACCCCCCCCCCACTCTCCCACTCTCTCCCCCCCCCCACTCTCCCTCTCTCTCACTCCCACCACACTCTCCACTCTCCTCTCACTCCCACTCTCTCTCTCTCTCACTCCCCACACTCTCTCTCTCTCTCTCCCCCACACTCTCGCTCCTCACTCCCCCCCACTCTCTCTCTCACTCCTCTCCTCCCCCCCCACTCTCCACTCCCCACACTCTCTCACTCCCCCACACCTCTCTCTCACCTCTCTCCCCCACACTCTCTCTCTCACTCCCCCACACTCTCTCTCTCGTCTCAACTCCCCACACACTCTCTCTCTCTCACTCCCCCACACTCTCTCTCTCTCTCCTCCCCCACACTCTCTCTCTCTCACTCCCCCACTCTCTCTCTTCTCACTCCCACTCTCTCTCCTCACTCCCCCACACTCTCTCTCTCTCACCCCACACTCTCTCTCTCTCTCTCTCACTCCCCCACACTCTCTCTCTCACTCACTCCCCACACTCTCTCTCTCTCTCTCATCCCCCACACTCTCTCTCTCTCTCTCACTCCCCCACCACTCTCTCTCTCTCTCTTCTCTCTCTCCCCCACACTCTCTCTCTCTCACTCCCCCACACACTCTCTCTCTCTCTCTCACTCCCCCACACTCTCTCTCTCTCTCTCTCTCTCACTCCCCCACACACTCTCTCTCTCTCACTCCTCTCTCTCACTCCCCCACACTCTCTCTCTCTCTCTCTCTCACTCCCCCACACTCTCTCTCTCTCTCACTCCCCCACACTCTCTCTCTCTCTCACTCCCCCACACTCTCTCTCACTCACTCCCTCTCTCCTCACTCCCCCACACTCTCTCTCTCTCTCACTCCCCCCACTCTCTCTCTCTCTCTCACTCCCCCACACTCTCTCTCTCTCACTCCCCCACACTCTCTCTCTCTCACTCCCCCACTCTCTCTCTCTCACTCCCCCACACTCTCTCTCTCTCACTCCCCACACTTCTCTCTCTCACTCCCCACACTCTCTCTCACTCCCCCACACTCTCTCTCCTCACTCCCCCCACACTCTCTCTCTCTCACTCCCCCACACTCTCTCTCTCTCACTCCCCCACACTCTCTCTCTCTCACTCCCCCACACTCTCTCTCTCACTCCCCCACACTCTCTCTCCCCACACCTCTCTCTCCCCCACACACTCTCTCCCCACCACACACTCTCTCCCCCACACTCTCTCTCCCCCCACACTCTCTCTCCCCCACACACTCTCTCTCCCCCACACTCTCTCTCCCCCCACACTCTCTCTCCCCCACACTCTCTCTCTCTTCCCCACACTCTCTCTCTCTCCCATACACTCTCTCTCTCTCTCCCCCACACTCTCTCTCTCCCCCACACTCTGGATTTGGATCTCTTATTTACCCTATCTATCTTAACTGCCTATATACTACACCGAAATCTTAACTGCCCTATACTACTTTCTTCCAGATCTGACTCAAGCTTCACACGGAAGACATCGGAACCCCCCCTAACCCAGAAGACAGGTAGGGAACACATCCTCTCCAATGTATAACATTGCGGGAATGAGGGTACCTGGACATTGAGGGACTGCGGATCAGGTAAGATCCCAGGTGGGATTGCTGCTTTAGATAGTGAAGCGGGGGCATCCAGACACTGGTTAAGGGGTTCAGGAAACTAGTCATTCACACCTGGCTTTTAATTCTACACTACCGACACACTTTATTGAAGTGTGGTCGGTACCGCAAGCCGGGAAATCTCCCGGCTTGCTAGTGGCCGCCCCTCGGCGTGCCGCGCGTCATAGACGCGCGGTCACGCGTCATCGGGGAGCGTGCGCCCCCTGCACGCGTGTCCAGGGGCTCCCCGAGGGAGCCCTGGTGTCCCGCGATCGCGGGACAGCGGCAGGGGGTTCCGGGGGACCCGGCGGACCCGGCAGCGGTAGGGAGAGCGCCCCGATCGGAGGGCGCTCTTCCGCTGCTTCGGCGCGCGCCCGTCACACTCGGGCGCGCGCCAGGCTACTGCTGCGGCACAGAACGGGCAAATGCTCGAATAAACTGTGCCGCAGCAGTATATCCGACATTTACACACACACACACGTAACAAGGACTAATTGTAGTATAATGTAATACAATAAATACATTTGTCAAAAACGAATGTTGTTCTGACTAGGAATTTATTAAATGTATTTTATTTATATATTTTATTTTAAAGCAGGGTTGGGGGCGGGATATATGCTTCCATAATAATAAAGGGTTAATATCATGAATGAGATCTAACTACACATTACCATATTTGGTCTAGAGTAAGTGGCGTTTTGGCTCCACGTCTATAATGGGTTAATAGTGGCACATACCCCACAATTCTAAGAATATTACAAGATCTACCCCCAAACTATTATCCGGCTATGAACATGTAGCTGTAGCTATAAAACTAGAGTATATTCCCCTATTTTATAACGAATCTATACACACCATTGATTAGTCATCTAATCCTTTATGGAAGGGTGTTTAAATAACTATTAGCTATGAGTATGGATAATATATAAAATGTTTAGAACCCATGTAATGTGTCTTTATATGAAGTATAATTATACAAGGTAATATGTATTATATGTCTATTTTGTTTAGGTTGTCCTTTATAACAATTATTTATTAATTTAGAAGGTCAGTATATATTTAAATTCGCTCTTGCTTAAATTAGAATATTCATTATTTTAAGAAACACAGTATGGGTGTAGTATAAATGGTACCAAAAAGCAACCAATTGTTTAGCTATACATTGTATATATTAAAAAACCATGGAGCCAATGTATTATGAATTTTTTTTTTTAATTATTTGATTTTCTAATTAATCAATTGCACAATGGAGGAGGGTATATAACCCTAGATGAGGGACAGAGAGCATAATCAGCCCCTGACGAAGCCTAACGGAGAAACGCGTAGGGCGTGGTTTGCAGACAGTGAACACAGTATACTCAGTAGTAGCAGCGGACGCAGCAGCCAAGAGGTGCGGTGGCCGTTTTGTCCCATTATTTGCCTGCGGTAAGATTTGCAGCGCAGAGGATCGAGGCCCCCGCTCCCACAGCCCACCGGATGAACTCTCGCGAGAGGGGAGTGACGTCACCGCGTCGTCACGTGGTACGGAGCGTCCCCAGGAGACGTGGGTGACCGAAGGAACACTGAGGACTCTTCGTGGTAAGAAAGTAACAGCTTACTAAGTGTAAAACCGGACATCACCGACCTCTAAGTACCATGAGTACTATACGCACATTAGGTGCAGTGAGAAAGACCTATGTAGGTTGATAATAACGGAAAGAGACCGCTCACACAAGGAGACTGTGTGGAGCAGTAGAGACACCAAGTGTGTTTGCTATTTACAACCAGGACCCATTTCCTTATTGGTTACTAATCTACATACTGCTGCGGCACAGTTTATTCGAGCATTTGCCCGTTCTGTGCCGCAGCAGTAGCCTGGCGCGCGCCCGAGTGTGACGGGCGCGCGCCGAAGCAGCGGAAGAGCGCCCTCCGATCGGGGCGCTCTCC
>NC_134484.1:290711801-290764301 GCF_040206685.1 Ascaphus truei | reverse complement strand
GTTCCACCACCAGGACGACTCACCGAAGGTCATCTTGCCGCCGGTCACCTCACCGCCATCTTTAAATGTCCTCGCGGCCAGCCGCAGAGCACCTTGCACGACATTTGTGAGCGCCCTCAGCAGGATACTCCCCAACGGAGAAATTTAAAAATGTGTCCCTGCTGCTGGTGGCCGCGCTGAGTGTCCGGCGGCAAGAGGACCTGAGGCGAATCGTCCTGGGGTGGAGCGCCGGTAGCACTATGGTCGCGGCCAAATGGCCATGGTCAAACGTCCTAGACCAGGAGTTGCCAAATCCAATCCTCAAGGGCCACCAACAGCTCGTTTTAAGGATATCCCTGCTTCAGCACAGGTGGCTCAGTCAGTGAGTGGCTCACTCATTGGCCACCGATGTACTTGACTAGAGGAATGCAAAACTTATTTATTTTTTGTAAAATGAGGTCTCAAGGGAAAATATACTACCCATATCTGTTTTTAATTTTTCTTGTGTTCCCTAACATCTACAGTGGCGACGCTGTTTATTCTAACACGGCCGTAACCGCGGTGTGGGGAAAGTCGCGACTAGCCGGCGGCTCGTTTGGGGATTTCCCTGGCACGTGCGGCGCGTCACTCTGGCGCCGGTCACACGGTCCAGGGTTCCCCGGCATCCCCGAAGTCTGCAGAGGCAGCAGTGGTAAGGGGGAAGCTGCGCAAAGCTGCGCGCAGCCAGGGGGAGAAGCCAGGGGTTCGGGGAAGGGGAGGGGAGCATTTTTTTATTAAACGCGGGAAGGGGAAGAAAGGGGAAGATGCGGCTCTTTTAGGGACCTTAAGTAGTATTGCACCAGTGCTATAATGACAACACAGGTGCGTGCAGATCCGTTCAGTTTAATTTCAGCTGAATTATTTCCTACGCATCTACTTTCTTACCATGTACTGCACCATTGTTGTTATCCCCATTGTCTGCATCTTGTTGTCTCTCTGGGTGAACCCTTCGCGTCTGCTCCTGACACACATATATTGTCAGACGGGGCCGAACAGTCCTAAGATAGAAACATAGGTGTAACGAGATGGGAAAAGTAAGTCAGGTGGGGGGGAAAAAAATAAAAATTAACAATGTTTGATTAATGATGCCATCATAATTACTTTACACGCATCAAAAAAAAAGCGTCTTAATTTGACGCAAAGGCCCTCAAAAAGTAACAAAAAGATTAGGTAAGAATCATAAAATCTTTCCAAAGCATTTGGATACCATAGAAACATTAAACTTAAAAATATGCTGCCTGTTCTTCCTCCATCTCACCTCAGGAATTTGCTGACTATTTCAATGAAAAGGTGGAATCCATACATCAGGACAACCCCTCTGTTTTCTCCTCCCATCCTACACCTCTTCCTAAATCTCCTCCTGCCTTCATCGACTCTTTTTCCGCTATCACAGAGGATGTGTTGTTGCTGATCTCCTCTTCTCCCTCTACCACTTGCTCTCTTGACCCCATTCCCTCCCATCTCCTAAAACCTCTTGCTCCTACAATAATCCCTACACTCACACACATTTTTAACTCCTCCATCTACTCTGCTACCTTTCCCTCCTCCTTCAAACACGCAACAGTTATACCATTACTCAAAAACAGCAAGCTTGACCCTACCTGTCTTTCGAACTATCGTTCTGTCTCCCTCGTGCCTTTTGCCTCTAAACTCCTTGAATGTCTTGTATTCTCTCGCTTGCTCCATTTTCTTAACACCTATTCTGTCCTAGACCCTCTACAATCTGGCTTCCGCACTGCTCACTCCACTGAAACAGCCCTCACTAAAATAACTAATGACCTCTATGCTGCCAAAGACAGAGGTGATTACATCTCCTCTTTTCTCCTTACACACACTCTCTAGGTGACCTAATCATATCTCTTGGGTTCAAATATCACCTCTGTGCTAATGACACACAAATTGACTTTTCAACCCCTGACCTTACACCTGTTGTACAGACCAAAGTTTCTGAATGTCTCACTGCTATATCATCCTGGATAACCCTCCATCGACTTTAACTTAACATGGCAAAAAAAGATTTCCTCATATTTCATCACTAAGCTGGCCCTACTACTTCATTCCACATTACTGTTGAAAGTACTATCATACACCAAGTAGCACAAACGGATTGCCTAGGGGTCACACTTGAGTCCTCTCACATTCTCAAGGTAGCTAAAACCTGTCGTTTTTTTCCTCCGCAATATTAAAAACATACGCCCTTTCCTCTGTTGCTCGACTGCTAAAATTTTGATACAAACCTTCATTCTCTCCCGTCTCGACTACTATAACCTCCTCTGCTGTGCGGCCTTCCTGCCTCCCACCTGTCTCACCTACAATCTATCCTAAACACTGCTGCTAGAATCCCTCCACTGTTTCCTAAGTCTGGCTCAGCATCTCTTCTGGTGAAATCCCTCTCCTTTCTGCTTATCAAATCCCATCTCACACATTCAATTCTCCTCCTCACTTTTAAAGCTTTACACTCTTCTGCTCCTCCTTACGTCTCAGCCCTAATTTCTCGCTATGTACAATCCCGACTCTTGCGTTCCGCTCAAGGATGTCTTCTCTCTACCCCCTTTGTACTTAAAGCCCTGTCCCACCTTAAACCCTTCTTACAGACTGCCCCATTTTTTATGTAAGTTACTGCTTTTTCTATTCTTGTACAATAAATTATAAATTTTTACAGCTCTCTCTCTTTTTTTTTTTTTTTTTTTGCTGAGTGCCAATATCAGTCAGTGACTGAAGACTCGGACACCCATTGACAGAAGGAAGCCTGTGATAAGAATCCTAAGAACTCCCTTTTTGTACTTCACTCACACATGCCTGTGTAAGTGTTTTTATATCTTTATCTCCATTTTCACGGTCCTTATCCACCTTTCCCCTCCCCCCCTCCCATTCCCTTTTTTCCCTCCTCACCCTCACATTTCCCCGTCCCCTGTTTATCACCCTACAAGGTTCACCCTGCTTATATTGGGCTGCTGTGCTCTCTTCTGCCCATGGGTTTACTGCAACAAGTGCATTTCCAGCTGCTGAGGACATCCACTGACAGAGAAAGACAGCCCACAGAGTTTAAAGACACAGCTGAGTGAGTTTTACTCACACATGCCTGTGTGAGTACATGTAGAATATTTTATTAATTTACTTATCACCCCCTTCCACCCCTTTGCAAGCAGTTACTTGTGTACATTGTATTTCTTTTCTTTTGTATGCGCTCATCTCCATAACATTTGCATATCAACTAAGGATCAAGGGAAGGGATGATCCTTCTCGATTGAGCTGCAGCAGCATCGGGGACAGTATTATTTGTTTATTTTATTTATCACTTATTCACTCTAGCCCCCACACCAATAGGGGACAATAATCACATTTTGCACTTTATTTTGAGGGAGCGCCACTGTCACCCCTTTTTGCCGACTACCCCACACCTCTGGAATGCCCTTGCCCTCAATATCCGAATAGCACCCTCTCTATCCACCTTTAAGACTCACCTTAAAACACACCTGCTTAATGAAATATATGAGCAGCTCCTCCTCAGCTTGGTCCCTTGCAGACGCACTTACTAGAACACACTTCTACTGTCTCTGTACGTTCTTCCTACCTACCCATTAGATTGTAAGGTGTTCGGAGCCGGGACTCCTTTTCCTAAATGTCACTTTTATGTCTGAAGCACATCTTCCCATTATGTGTTATTTGTATTTCTTATTTATATGATTGTCAAGTGTATTACTGCTGTGAAGCGCCATGTACATTAATGGCGCTATATAAATAATATCTTTCTTAATATCATTTTTTCCCCCCTAATTATCAGTTTTTTTTGTTTTGTTTTTTAAGAGAAAATGTTTACTTTGGCCCAAGGAGGGATTCCCCCCTTAAAAGATAAAGCAAACCAGTCACTTGCATTCTAACCAAACAGCAAGTGGCAATTATCTATACTATACAGTAACTCAGACAGTTTGTTTGTCCGGCTATACAAATCCACATGCTTAATCCTAGAGCTAGAAAAACAGTACATGGAGTCCAATCATGGTGCAACAGAAATATTCCGCAGTTATATCATATAATAAGTCCCATAAGCCACGGACATCAAAATACTTGATCCTGGGTATATAAATGAAACAAAGCTGCTCAAAGAAATTGACATCAATTGTCATCCCAATCTAAAGTTCATAAACACGTGACTGTCGAATATGGTTTAAATCCTAGAGTGGGATTTATAGGGTAATAGGGGGACACAACGCCAAAGGCAGACGGTCCCCTTTTAACCATCCACACTCAGATAAAGTCACTGAACAATATTGGTGACACAGTCAGAAGTCAGCCAGTAATACCACAGTCCACTCACTATTAAATGTAGAGTGATGACAAACAGCAGGAAATCCGAGTAGGCGTGCATCCAGCTTGATTGGCGATCAGGAGAGAACAGCCTCTAGGGAGGAAAGTGGACCACAGCGCAGGGACAAATGGCAGGAACCAGCACACCATAGGTTAAAAACTACTTTATTGGTCGACAAGGGGAGACACCATAAAAAGGAGCAACCACCCACTCTGACGCGTTTCGGGCTAGGCCCTTTGTCAAAGAGTATGCCCCAATTACAACAAACACATACTTATATACACACACTCTAATTACCTAAATTAATCGCATCCTCCGGTATCGGTGACGTCAGCGGAACCAGCCGGGCATTTCGCGAGACTACCTGTCTAGCCGGAGCCCCAGGAGACAAATCAACTAGAGCATACTGCGCCACCTAGCCTGGAGGACACGTCAATGCAGGCAACAACAGATAACTATGTCCCGATTGTGTCCATAACCGGGAGTGACGTCACGAAGAACAATCCTAAATCTCACGAGACTCCCAGACTCACTGGTGTCTCTAAGAGACAAGGAAGAACCCCACAGCGCCATCTACCTCGGAGAGGACCGCAAGACACACACTAACCTACACATACACAAAGGCAGCAATCTCACATTGCCATAGAGACCATGATAACATATGTCTGTACAGTAAAGACATAACAAACTCATAGGAAAGTGAGAAAAATATGAAAAGAAACTAAATAAAAACATAAAGAACAAACTAAATAAAAAAATACAATATAATCACAATATGCTGAGTATGTATATGTATAGGCCATAACAAACCCTTATTGCTTGAAAAAATAAAAGTAAAAAGGGATAGAAAAAGGTGGTTGACATAGAAACATATATTGATTAAAAACTTTGATTGAAAATGTATTATATATTAAGCTATTAACAATACTGACAAAAAGTCTCTCTGTATAACCAACATAGAGACGGATATTTTATCCAACCGTTTCGCGACTACACAAAACATATATGTATTTACTATAAATAATTGTTTAGTGATCTCAATAAAAATAGTCATAATAAATGTAAATAATCTATAAGACCTAAAGATATAGAACCCGATACTATAACATATATATAATAACAAAATAGCAAATATTCAACAACTGCATCACAATCAGGAGAAAGAATAAACAGCAATATACTCAGCGAGGGATGAACACCATAATCACTGGGACAAAAAATGCTTAAATTCCCAGTCCGTGTTCATCCCTCGCGGAGCCATAGATCCCAAAGAATGTATCCAGAACATTTCTCTGCGGTTAAGGATATTCTCCCTATTTCCCCCTCTGACAGGTGCCTTGATAAACTCAAGGGCAGAAAAAGAAAAATTATTAATCCTGCCAGAGGGACACGCAGAGAAATGTCTAGAGACGGGATATTTATCATCCTTCTGTTTAATAGATCTCAAATGTTCTGATATCCTTTGCTTAAGAGGGCGTATCGTCCTCCCTATATATTTACTGCCACAGCCGCATTTCAACATGTATACGACGTAATTGGAATTACATGTGATCAATGATTGAATCCTCAAATTTTCTCTAGTGTAAACATTTTTTCGACTTTTAAGTGGAACTGCATAATGTTACGAATTTGTCTAGACTGTCTACTATAAGTGGATATAAATAGAGGTGTAAAGTCCTTGGAAAATCCATCTTTTGATCTCCAGGCCAGGAGTGCACATCCGATTGCATTAATTAAGGAAATACCTAAGGCATACGTCTACGCAGAGTCTGTTCGACTGAACAAGCCATTGATAGATCTGCTTATCTCAAAAACAAATTTCTATCAAGGGGCTATAGTAAGTCTAACATAGACTCTGCTTATGCCAATGCTTTACAAATGGACCGGAAGGATTTGTTAAGATCCAATAAGAGAACAAAAGATGGATTTTCCAAGGACTCTACACCTCTATATATATCCACTTATAGGAGACAGTCTAGACAAATTCGTAACATTATTCTGAAACACTGGAATGTACTTAAGCTTGATGAACAACTTAAGACATACGTTGATATACCACCAAAATTTGTCTTTAGATGGGCTAAGACCCTGGGACATTATCTATCACCAAGTTTATTGCAGACCTGTGGTAAGACTAATGTTACTTCTAGGATTAGAGGTTTTAAGAAATGTGGAAATTGTAATATGTGCAGATATGCAGTTCCACTTAAGTCTAAAAAATATTTACACTAGAGAAAATTTGAGGATTCAGTCATTGATCACATGTAATTCCAATTACGTCGTATACATGTTGAAATGCGGCTGTGGCAGTAAATATATAGGGAGGACGATACGCCCTCTTAAGCAAAGGATATCAGAACATTTGAGATCTATTAAACAGAAGGATGATAAATATCCCGTCTCTAGACATTTCTCTGCGTGTCCCTCTGGCAGGATTAATAATTTTTCTTTTTCTGCCCTTGAGTTTATCAAGGCACCTGTCAGAGGGGGAAATAGGGAGAATATCCTTAACCGCAGAGAAATGTTCTGGATACATTCTTTGGGATCTATGGCTCCGCGAGGGATGAACACGGACTGGGAACTTAAGCATTTTTTGTCTCAGTGATTATGGTGTTCATCCCTCGCTGAGTATATTGCTGTTTATTCTTTCTCCTGATTGTGATGCGGTTGTTGAATATTTGCTATTTTGTCATTATATATATATGTTATAGTATGGGGTTCTATATCTTTAGGTCTTATAGATTAAATACATTTATTATGACTATTTTTATTGAGATCACTAAACAATTATTTATAGTAAATACATATATGTTTTGTGCAGTCGCGAAACGGTTGGATAAAATATCCGTCTCTATGTTGGTTATACAGAGAGACTTTTTGTCAGTATTGTTAACAACTTAATATATAATACATTTTCAATCAAAGTTTTTAATCAATATATGTTTCTATGTCAACCACCTTTTTCTATCCCTTTTTACTTTTATTTTTTCAAGCAATAAGGGTTTGTTATGGCCTATACATATACATACTCAGCATATTGTGATTATATTGTATTTTTTTTATTTAGTTTGTTCTTTATGTTTTTATTTAGTTTCTTTTCATATTTTTCTCACTTTCCTATGAGTTTGTTATGTCTTTACTGTACAGACATATGTTATCATGGTCTCTATGGCAATGTGAGATTGCTGCCTTTGTGTATGTGTAGGTTAGTGTGTGTCTTGCGGTCCTCTCCGAGGTAGATGGCGCTGTGGGGTTCTTCCTTGTCTCTTAGAGACACCAGTGAGTCTGGGAGTCTCGTGAGATTTAGGATTGTTCCTCGTGACGTCACTCCCGGTTATGGACACAATCGGGACATAGTTATCTGTTGTTGCCTGCATTGACGTGTCCTCCAGGCTAAGTGGCGCAGTATGCTCTAGATGATTTGTCTCCTGGGGCTCCGGCTAGACAGGTAGTCTCGCGAGATGCCCGGCTGGTTCCGCAGACGTCACCGATACCGGAGGATGCGATTAATTTAGGTAATTAGAGTGTGTGTATATAAGTATGTGTTTGTTGTAATTGGGGCATACTCTTTGACAAAGGGCCTAGCCCGAAACGCGTCAGAGTGGGTGGTTGCTCCTTTTTATGGTGTCTCCCCTTGTCGACCAATAAAGTAGTTTTTAACCTATGGTGTGCTGGTTCCTGCCATTTGTCCCTGCGCTGTGGTCCACTTTCCTCCCTAGAGGCTGTTCTCTCCTAATCCTAGAGCTACTAAACTTGACATGCTATCTAATAGGATCAAAAGGAAGAGCGTATGTTGGATTTTGTTACAGTATGTTTCCCCCATAGCTTTGGGTAGCCCCCAAACAAATGTTCGTGAAAACTTAGTTTTTTTTTCTCTTTTGTTCCTCAGGGAATTGTTCGATTAACTTCAAATCTGGAATGTAGGTACATATTTGGAGGAGACATAATTAGTCCACGAAGTACCGGTTGAATACTTCCAGTTCTAAAGCGGTTCTCTTGATTTTATCTAGGTGTCTCACGCTTCGTACTTACGTCGCATTGAGAACAGTGCGATCGAAACAAAATCATGTGAATAATGAGCTTTTATTTTGAAATTTGAGCTTTAGTGTAGTCTTTCTGCGGCTTTCTTGCCATTCTCAATTATATTCTTGACTTGATAGGATGCAATTGGTTAGGATACAGTTAGGGTTACTTTGTTTTTACAATAATAGTATAGATTTTAGATTGGCCATGCTTAGCATGTTTTAGCTAAACTATTGTTAAAAATCTAAAAAAAATATTTTGGACACCACTCCCCCGGGCAACGCCTGGTAATTCCGCTAGTTTTAATATAATAGTTTATTACCTTGATTTAAGAGCATTGAATAACCGAATGCCATCTGCTGGGCCACAGATCTGCACAAGATCTTCTCTCGTCAGCTTTAATAAATCAGAACCTATAGAAAGCATATGGGGAGCGAAAAGACAGATGAGACAAAGTAACAGCTCCTCATGAGTGTGCGGGAGAGCGCGCACGTACGAGTATACACACACACACACATATATATATATACATACACACACACACACACACACACACACACACACACACACACACACTGTTCGACAAATCACCCAAAAATCTACTCGCCCAACCACAAAATCTACTCGCCATGTAGTCCCGCCCCCAACCCCACCCCCAACCGCGCTTTAAAATAAAATATATAAATAAAATACATTTAATAAATTCCAAGGCAGAACAACATTCGTTTTTGACATAAATGTATTTATTGTATTACATTATACTACAATTAGTCCTTGTTACGTGTGTGTGTGTGTGTGTGTGTGTGTGTGTGTGTGTGTGTGTGTGTGTGTGTGTGTGTGTGTGTGTGTGTAAATGTCAGATCTAGAAATAAAAGCCAGATGTGAATGACTAGTTTCCTGAACCCCTTAACCAGTGTCTGGATGTCCCCGCTTCACAATATCTAAAGCAGCAATCCCGCCTGGGATCTTACCTGATCCGCAGTCCCTCAATGTCCACGTACCCGCATTCCCGCAATGTTATACATTGGAGGGGAGGTGTTCCTTACCTGTCTTCTGGGTTAGGGGGGGTTCCGATGTCTTCCGTGTGAAGCTTGAGTCAGATCTGGAAGAAAGCAGTATAGGTTATTTCGGTGTAGGTATAGGGCAGTTAAGATATATAGGGTAAGTAAGATATCCAGGTCCAGAGTGTGGGTGAAAGATACAGCGAGAGAGCGAGAGGGTGACAGGGAGAGTAAGAGAGAGGGTTACAGGGAGAGCTAGAGAGAGAGAGAGAGAGGGTGACAGGGAGAGCTAGAGAGAGAGAGAGAGGGTGACAGGGAGAGCGAGAGAGAGAGGGTGACAGGGAGAGCGAGAGAGAGAGGGTGACAGGGAGAGCGAGAGAGAGAGGGTGGCAGGGAGAGCGAGAGAGAGAGGGTGGCAGGGAGAGCGAGAGAGGGTGACAGGGAGAGCGAGAGAGGGTGACAGGGAGAGCGAGAGAGGGTGACAGGGAGAGCGAGAGAGGGTGACAGGGAGAGCGAGAGAGGGTGACAGGGAGAGCGAGAGAGGGTGACAGGGAGAGCGAGAGAGGGTGACAGGGAGAGCGAGAGAGGGTGACAGGGAGAGCGAGAGAGGGTGACAGGGAGAGTGAGAGAGGGTGACAGGGAGAGCGCGAGAGAGAGTGACAGGGAGAGCGAGAGCGCGAGAGAGGGTGACAGGGAGAGCGAGAGAGAGGGTGACAGGGAGAGCGCGAGAGAGGGTGACAGGGAGAGCGCGAGAGAGGGTGACAGGGAGAGCGAGAGAGCGAGAGAGAGGGTGACAGGGAGAGCGAGAGAGCGAGAGAGAGGATGACAGGGAGAGCGAGAGAGAGGGTGACAGGGAGAGCGAGAGAGAGGGTGACAGGGAGAGCGAGAGAGCGAGAGAGAGGGTGACAGGGAGAGCGAGAGAGAGAGAGTGGCAGGGAGAGCGAGAGAGAGAGAGGGTGGCAGGGAGAGCGAGAGAGAGAGGGTGGCAGGGAGAGCGAGAGAGAGAGAGTGGCAGGGAGAGCGAGAGAGGGTGACAGGGAGAGCGAGAGAGGGTGACAGGGAGAGCGAGAGCGCGAGAGAGAGGGTGACAGGGAGAGCGAGAGAGCGAGAGAGCGAGAGAGAGGGTGACAGGGAGAGCGAGAGAGAGGGTGACAGGGAGAGCGAGAGAGCGAGAGAGAGGGTGACAGGGAGAGCGAAAGAGAGGGTGACAGGGAGAGCGAGAGAGAGGGTGACAGGGAGAGCGAGAGAGAGAGGGTGGCAGGGAGAGCGAGAGAGAGAGGGTGGCAGGGAGAGCGAGAGGGTGGCAGGGAGAGCGAGAGAGAGAGGGTGGCAGGGAGAGCGAGAGAGGGTGACAGGGAGAGCGAGAGAGGGTGACAGGGAGAGCGAGAGAGGGTGACAGGGAGAGCGAGAGTGCGAGAGAGAGGGTGACAGGGAGAGCGAGAGCGCGAGAGAGAGGGTGACAGGGAGAGCGAGAGAGCGAGAGAGATGGTGACAGGGAGAGCGAGAGAGCGAGAGAGAGGGTGACAGGGAGAGCGAAAGAGAGGGTGACAGGGAGAGCGAGAGAGAGGGTGACAGGGAGAGCGAGAGAGAGAGGGTGGCAGGGAGAGCGAGAGAGAGAGGGTGGCAGGGAGAGCGAGAGGGTGGCAGGGAGAGCGAGAGAGAGAGGGTGGCAGGGAGAGCGAGAGAGGGTGACAGGGAGAGCGAGAGAGGGTGACAGGGAGAGCGAGAGAGGGTGACAGAGAGAGCGAGAGTGCGAGAGAGAGGGTGACAGGGAGAGCGAGAGCGCGAGAGAGAGGGTGACAGGGAGAGCGAGAGAGCGAGAGAGATGGTGACAGGGAGAGCGAGAGAGCGAGAGAGAGGGTGACAGGGAGAGAGCGAGAGAGAGGGTGACAGGGAGAGAGCGAGAGAGAGGGTGACAGGGAGAGCGAGAGAGAGGGTGACAGGGAGAGCGAGAGAGAGGGTGACAGGGAGAGTGAGAGAGCGAGAGAGAGGGTGACAGGGAGAGCGAGAGAGCAAGAGAGAGAGGGTGACAGGGAGAGCGAGAGAGAGGGAGACAGGGAGAGCGACAGAGAGAGAGAGAGAGGGTGACAGGGAGAGCAAGAGAGAGAGGGTGACACGGAGAGCGAGAGAGAGGGTGACAGGGAGAGCGAGAGAGAGAGGGTGACAGGGAGAGTGAGAGAGAGAGAGAGAGGGTGACAGGGAGAGAGAGGGTGACAGGGAGAGCAAGAGAGAGAGGGTGACAGGGAGAGCGAGAGAGAGAGAGGGTGACAAGGAGATTGAGAGAGAGAGAGAGAGGGTGACAGAGAGATCGAGAGAGAGAGAGGGTGACAGGGAGAGTGAGAAAGAGAGGGTGACAGGGAGAGCGAGAGAGAGAGTGTGACAGGGAGAGAGAGAGTGACAGGGAGAGCGAGAGAGAGTGTGAAAGGGAGAGCGAGAGAGAGAGTGTGAAAGGGAGAGCGAGAGAGAGAGGGTGACAGGGAGAGCGAGAGAGAGTGTGAAAGGGAGAGCGAGAGAGAGGGTGACAGGGACAGCGAGAGAGAGAGGGTGACAGGGAGAGTGTGACAGGGAGAGCGAGAGAGAGAGAGGGTGACAGGGAGATCGAGAGAGAGAGAGGGTGACAGGGAGAGTGAGAGAGAGAGGGTGACAGGGAGAGTGAGAAAGAGAGGGTGACAGGGAGAGTGCGAGAGAGGGTGACAGGGAGAGCGCGAGAGAGGGTGACAGGGAGAGCGAGAGAGCGAGAGAGAGGGTGACAGGGAGAGCGAGAGAGCGAGAGAGAGGATGACAGGGAGAGCGAGAGAGAGGGTGACAGGGAGAGCGAGAGAGAGGGTGACAGGGAGAGCGAGAGAGCGAGAGAGAGGGTGACAGGGAGAGCGAGAGAGAGAGAGTGGCAGGGAGAGCGAGAGAGAGAGAGGGTGGCAGGGAGAGCGAGAGAGAGAGGGTGGCAGGGAGAGCGAGAGAGAGAGAGTGGCAGGGAGAGCGAGAGAGGGTGACAGGGAGAGCGAGAGAGGGTGACAGGGAGAGCGAGAGCGCGAGAGAGAGGGTGACAGGGAGAGCGAGAGAGCGAGAGAGCGAGAGAGAGGGTGACAGGGAGAGCGAGAGAGAGGGTGACAGGGAGAGCGAGAGAGCGAGAGAGAGGGTGACAGGGAGAGCGAAAGAGAGGGTGACAGGGAGAGCGAGAGAGAGGGTGACAGGGAGAGCGAGAGAGAGAGGGTGGCAGGGAGAGCGAGAGAGAGAGGGTGGCAGGGAGAGCGAGAGGGTGGCAGGGAGAGCGAGAGAGAGAGGGTGGCAGGGAGAGCGAGAGAGGGTGACAGGGAGAGCGAGAGAGGGTGACAGGGAGAGCGAGAGAGGGTGACAGGGAGAGCGAGAGTGCGAGAGAGAGGGTGACAGGGAGAGCGAGAGAGAGAGAGGGTGACAAGGAGATTGAGAGAGAGAGAGAGAGGGTGACAGGGAGATCGAGAGAGAGAGAGGGTGACAGGGAGAGTGAGAAAGAGAGGGTGACAGGGAGAGCGAGAGAGAGAGTGTGACAGGGAGAGAGAGAGTGACAGGGAGAGCGAGAGAGAGTGTGAAAGGGAGAGCGAGAGAGAGAGTGTGAAAGGGAGAGCGAGAGAGAGAGGGTGACAGGGAGAGCGAGAGAGAGTGTGAAAGGGAGAGCGAGAGAGAGGGTGACAGGGACAGCGAGAGAGAGAGGGTGACAGGGAGAGTGTGACAGGGAGAGCGAGAGAGAGAGAGGGTGACAGGGAGATCGAGAGAGAGAGAGGGTGACAGGGAGAGTGAGAGAGAGAGGGTGACAGGGAGAGTGAGAAAGAGAGGGTGACAGGGAGAGTGCGAGAGAGGGTGACAGGGAGAGCGCGAGAGAGGGTGACAGGGAGAGCGAGAGAGCGAGAGAGAGGGTGACAGGGAGAGCGAGAGAGCGAGAGAGAGGATGACAGGGAGAGCGAGAGAGAGGGTGACAGGGAGAGCGAGAGAGAGGGTGACAGGGAGAGCGAGAGAGCGAGAGAGAGGGTGACAGGGAGAGCGAGAGAGAGAGAGTGGCAGGGAGAGCGAGAGAGAGAGAGGGTGGCAGGGAGAGCGAGAGAGAGAGGGTGGCAGGGAGAGCGAGAGAGAGAGAGTGGCAGGGAGAGCGAGAGAGGGTGACAGGGAGAGCGAGAGAGGGTGACAGGGAGAGCGAGAGCGCGAGAGAGAGGGTGACAGGGAGAGCGAGAGAGCGAGAGAGCGAGAGAGAGGGTGACAGGGAGAGCGAGAGAGAGGGTGACAGGGAGAGCGAGAGAGCGAGAGAGAGGGTGACAGGGAGAGCGAAAGAGAGGGTGACAGGGAGAGCGAGAGAGAGGGTGACAGGGAGAGCGAGAGAGAGAGGGTGGCAGGGAGAGCGAGAGAGAGAGGGTGGCAGGGAGAGCGAGAGGGTGGCAGGGAGAGCGAGAGAGAGAGGGTGGCAGGGAGAGCGAGAGAGGGTGACAGGGAGAGCGAGAGAGGGTGACAGGGAGAGCGAGAGAGGGTGACAGGGAGAGCGAGAGTGCGAGAGAGAGGGTGACAGGGAGAGCGAGAGCGCGAGAGAGAGGGTGACAGGGAGAGCGAGAGAGCGAGAGAGATGGTGACAGGGAGAGCGAGAGAGAGGGTGACAGGGAGAGAGCGAGAGAGAGGGTGACAGGGAGAGAGCGAGAGAGAGGGTGACAGGGAGAGCGAGAGAGAGGGTGACAGGGAGAGCGAGAGAGAGGGTGACAGGGAGAGTGAGAGAGCGAGAGAGAGGGTGACAGGGAGAGCGAGAGAGCAAGAGAGAGAGGGTGACAGGGAGAGCGAGAGAGAGGGAGAGCAAGAGAGAGGGAGACAGGGAGAGCGACAGAGAGAGAGAGAGGGTGACAGGGAGAGCAAGAGAGAGAGGGTGACACGGAGAGCGAGAGAGAGGGTGACAGGGAGAGCGAGAGAGAGAGGGTGACAGGGAGAGTGAGAGAGAGAGAGAGAGGGTGACAGGGAGAGAGAGGGTGACAGGGAGAGCAAGAGAGAGAGGGTGACAGGGAGAGCGAGAGAGAGAGAGGGTGACAAGGAGATTGAGAGAGAGAGAGAGAGGGTGACAGGGAGATCGAGAGAGAGAGAGGGTGACAGGGAGAGTGAGAAAGAGAGGGTGACAGGGAGAGCGAGAGAGAGAGTGTGACAGGGAGAGAGAGAGTGACAGGGAGAGCGAGAGAGAGTGTGAAAGGGAGAGCGAGAGAGAGAGTGTGAAAGGGAGAGCGAGAGAGAGAGGGTGACAGGGAGAG
The DNA here is from genome assembly GCF_040206685.1 of Ascaphus truei. Lineage (NCBI taxonomy): Eukaryota > Metazoa > Chordata > Amphibia > Anura > Ascaphidae > Ascaphus > Ascaphus truei. The sequence goes on along the minus strand of NC_134484.1, from coordinate 290,749,701 downwards.
CGAGAGAGAGTGTGAAAGGGAGAGCGAGAGAGAGAGGGTGACAGGGACAGCGAGAGAGAGAGGGTGACAGGGAGAGTGTGACAGGGAGAGCGAGAGAGAGAGAGGGTGACAGGGAGATCGAGAGAGAGAGAGGGTGACAGGGAGAGTGAGAGAGAGAGGGTGACAGGGAGAGTGAGAAAGAGAGGGTGACAGGGAGAGTGAGAAAGAGAGGGTGACAGGGAGAGCGAGAGAGAGAGTGTGACAGGGAGAGAGAGAGTGACAGGGAGAGAGAGAGTGTGAAAGGGAGAGCGAGAGAGAAAGGGTGACAGGGAGAGCGAGAGAGTGTGTGAAAGGGAGAGCGAGAGAGAGAGGGTGACAGGGAGAGAGTGACAGGGAGAGCGAGAGCGGGTGACAGGGAGAGCGAGAGAGAGGGTGACAGGGAGAGCGAGAGAGAGAGAGGGTGACAGGGAGAGAGAGAGAGGGTGACAAGGAGAGTGAGAGAGAGAGAGAGGGTGACAAGGAGATCGAGAGAGAGAGAGGGTGACGGAGAGTGAGAGAGAGAGGTTGACAAGGAGAGTGAGAGAGAGAGAGAGGGTGACAGGGAGAGTGAGAGAGAGGGTGACAGGGAGAGAGAGGGTGACAGGGAGAGCAAGAGAGAGAGGGTGACAGGGAGAGCGAGAGAGAGAGAGGGTGACAGGGAGAGCGAGAGAGAGAGAGGGTGACAGGGAGAGCGAGAGAGAGAGAGGGTGACAGGGAGAGCGAGAGAGAGGGTGACAAGGAGAGTGAGAGAGAGAGGGTGACAGGGAGATCGAGAGAGAGGGTGACAGGGAGAGTGAGAGAGAGAGGGTGACAGGGAGAGCGAGAAAGAGAGGGTGACAGGGAGAGCGAGAGAGAGAGTGTGACAGGGAGAGAGAGAGTGACAGGGAGAGCGAGAGAGAGTGTGAAAGGGAGAGCGAGAGAGAGAGGGTGACAGGGAGAGCGAGAGAGAGTGTGAAAGGGAGAGCGAGAGAGAGAGGGTGACAGGGAGAGAGAGAGGGTGACAGGGAGAGAGTGACAGGGAGAGCGAGAGTATGTGGGTGAGGTGGTGGGTGACTTACTGACGGGGGGTGACTGACGGGGGTGACTGACGGGGGGTGACTGACTGACTGACGGGGGGTGACTGACTGACTGACTGACGGGGGGTGACTGACTGACTGACTGACTGACTGACGGGGGGTGACTGACTGACTGACTGACGGGGGGTGACTGACTGACGGGGGGTGACTGACTGACTGACGGGGGGTGACTGACTGACGGGGGGTCACTGACTGACTGACTGACGGGGGGTGACTGACTGACGGGGGGTGACTGACTGACTGACTGACGGGGGGTGACTGACTGACTGACGGGGGTGACTGACTGAATGACTGACGGGGGGTGACGGGGGGTGACGGGGGGTGACTGACTGACTGACTGACGGGGGGTGACTGACTGACTGACTGACGGGGGGTGACTGACTGACGGGGGGTGACTGACTGACTGACGGGGGGTGACTGACTGACTGACTGACGGGGGGTGACTGACGGAGGGTGACTGACTGACTGACTGACGGGGGGTGACTGACTGACTGACTGACGGGGGGTGACTGACTGACTGTCTGACTGACGGGGCGTGACTGACTGACTGACTGACGGGGGGTGACTGACTGACTGACTGACTGACTGATGGGGGGTGACTGACTGACTGACGGGGGGTGACTGACTGACTGTCTGACTGACGGGGGGTGACTGACTGACTGACTGACGGGGGGTGACTGACTGACGGGGGGTGACTGACTGACTGACTGACGGGGGGTGACTGACTGACGGGGGGTGACTGACTGACGGGGGTGACTGACTGACTGACTGACGGGGGGTGACGGGGGGTGACGGGGGGTGACTGACTGACTGACTGACGGGGGGTGACTGACTGACTGACGGGGGGTGACTGACTGACTGACTGACGGGGGTGACTGACTGACTGACTGACTGACGGGGGGTGACTGACTGACTGACGGGGGGTGACTGACGGGAAGTGACTGACTGACGGGGGGTGACTGACTGACTGACGGGGGGTGACTGACTGACTTACTGACGGGGGGTGACTGACTGACTGACTGACTGACGGGGGGTGACTGACTGACGGGGGGTGACTAACTGACTGACGGGGGGTGACTAACTGACTGACGGGGGGTGACTGACTGACTGACGGGGGGTGACTGACGGAGGGTGACTGACTGACGGGGGGTGACTGACTGACTGACTGACGGGGGGTGACTGACTGACTGACGGGGGGTGACTGACTGACTGACGGGGGGTGACTGACTGACTGACTGACTGACTGACGGGGGGTGACTGACTGACTGACGGGGGGTGACTGACGGGGGGTGACTGACTGACGGGGGGTGACTGACTGACTGACTGACGGGGGGTGACTGACTGACTTACTGACGGGGGGTGACTGACTGACTGACTGACTGACGGGGGGTGACTGACTGACGGGGGGTGACTGACTGACTGACGGGGGGTGACTGACTGACTGACTGACTGACGGGGGGTGACTGACGGAGGGTGACTGACTGACTGACTGACGGGGGGTGACTGACTGACGGGGGGTGACTGACTGACTGACTGATGGGGGGTGACTGACTGACTGACGGGGGGTGACTGACTGACTGTCTGACTGACTGACGGGGGGTGAGTGACTGACTGACTGACGGGGGGTGACTGACTGACTGACGGGGGGTGACTGACTGACTGACTGACGGGGGGTGACTGACTGACTGACGGGGGGTGACTGACTGACGGGGGGTGACTGACTGACTGACTGACGGGGGGTGACTGACTGACTGACGGGGGGTGACTGACGGGGGGTGACTGACTGACTGACGGGGGGTGACTGACGGGGGGTGACTGACTGACGGGGGGTGACTGACTGACTGACGGGGGGTGACTGCCTGACTGACTGACGGGGGGTGACTGCCTGACTGACTGACGGGGGGTGACTGACTGACGGGGGGTGACTGACTGACTGACGGGGGGTGACTGACTGACTGACGGGGGGTGACTGACTGACTGACTGACGGGGGGTGACTGACTGACTGACGGGGGGTGACTGACTGACTGACTGACGGGGGGTGACTGACTGACTGACGGGGGGTGACTGACTGACTGACGGGGGTGACTGACTGACTGACGGGGGTTGACTGACTGACTGACGGGGGGTGACTGACTGACTGACTGACGGGGGGTGACTGACTGACTGACGGGGGGTGACTGACTGACTGACGGGGGGTGACTGACTGACTGACGGGGGGTGACTGACTGACTGACGGTGGGTGACTGACTGACTGACTGACGGGGGGTGACTGACTGACTGACTGACGGGGGGTGACTGACTGACGGGGGGTGACTGACTGACTGACGGGGGGTGACTGACTGACTGACTGACGGGGGGTGACTGACTGACTGACTGACGGGGGGTGACTGATTGACTGACTGACGGGGGGTGACTGACTGACTGACGGGGGGTGACTGACTGACTGACGGGGGGTGACTGACTGACTGACTGACGGGGGGTGACGGGGGGTGACTGACTGACTGACTGACGGGGGGTGACTGACTGACTGACTGACGGGGGGTGACTGACTGACTGACGGAGGGTGACTGACTGACTGACGGGGGGTGACTGACTGACTGACTGACGGGGGGTGACTGACTGACTGACTGACGGGGGTGACTGACTGACTGACGGGGGTGACTGACTGACTGACTGACTGACGGGGGGTGACTGACTGACTGTCTGACTGACTGACTGACGGGGGGTGACTGACTGACGGGGGGTGATTGACTGACTGACGGGGGGTGACTGACTGACTGACGGGGGGTGACTGACTGACTGACGGGGGGTGACTGACTGACTGACGGGGGGTGACTGACTGACTGACTGACGGGGGGTGACTGACTGACTGACTGACGGGGGGTGACTGACTGACTGACTGACTGACGGGGGGTGACTGACTGACTGACGGGGGGTGACTGACGGGGGGTGACTGACTGACGGGGGGTGACTGACTGACTGACGGGGGGTGACTGACTGACTTACTGACGGGGGGTGACTGACTGACTGACTGACTGACTGACGGGGGGTGACTGACTGACGGGGGGTGACTGACTGACTGACGGGGGGTGACTGACTGACTGACTGACGGGGGGTGACTGACGGAGGGTGACTGACTGACTGACTGACGGGGGGTGACTGACTGACTGACTGACGGGGGGTGACTGACTGACTGACTGACGGGGGGTGACTGACTGACTGACGGGGGGTGACTGACTGACTGACGGGGGGTGACTGACTGACTGACTGACTGACTGACGGGGGGTGACTGACTGACTGACTGACGGGGGGTGACTGACTGACTGACTGACGGGGGGTGACTGACTGACTGACGGGGGGTGACTGACGGGGGGTGACTGACTGACGGGGGGTGACTGACTGACTGACGGGGGGTGACTGACTGACTTACTGACGGGGGGTGACTGACTGACTGACTGACTGACGGGGGGTGACTGACTGACGGGGGGTGACTGACTGACTGACGGGGGGTGACTGACTGACTGACTGACGGGGGGTGACTGACGGAGGGTGACTGACTGACTGACTGATGGGGGGTGACTGACTGACTGACGGGGGGTGACTGACGGGGGGTGACTGACTGACTGACGGGGGGTGACTGACTGACTGACGGGGGGTGACTGACTGACTGACGGGGGGTGACTGACTGACTGACGGGGGGTGACTGGGGGGTGACTGACTGACTGACTGACTGACGGGGGGTGACTGACTGACTGACGGGGGGTGACTGACTGACTGACGGGGGGTGACTGACTGACTGACGGGGGGTGACTGACTGACTGACGGGGGGTGACTAACTGTGACGGGGGGTGACTGACTGTGACGGGGGGTGACTGACTGTGACGGGGGGGTGACTGACTGACGGGGGGTGACTGACTGAAGGGGGGTGACTGACTGACGGGGGGTGACTGACTGACGGGGGGTGACTGACTGACTGACGGGGGGTGACTGACTGACGGGGGGTGACTGACTGACGGGGGGTGACTGACTGACGGGGGGTGACTGACTGACGGGGGGTGACTGACTGACGGGGGGTGACTGACTGACGGGGGGTGACTGACTGACAGACGGGGGGTGACTGACTGACTGACGGGGGGTGACTGACTGACTGACGGGGGGTGACTGACTGACTGACGGGGGGTGACTGACTGACGGGGGGTGACTGACTGACGGGGGGTGACTGACTGACGGGGGTGACTGACGGGGGGTGACTGACTGACGGGGGGTGACTGACTGACGGGGGGTGACTGACTGACGGGGGGTGACTGACTGACTGACGGGGGGTGACTGACTGACGGGGGGTGACTGACTGACTGACGGGGGGTGACTGACTGACTGACGGGGGGTGACTGACGGGGGGTGAATGACTGACTGACTGACGGGGGGTGACTGACTGACTGACTGACTGACTGACTGACGGGGGTTGACTGACTGACTGACTGACTGACGGGGGGTGACTGACTGACTGACGGGGGGTGACTGACTGACTGACTGACTGACGGGGGGTGACTGACTGACGGGGGGTGACTGACTGACTGACGGGGGGTGACTGACTGACTGACTGACGGGGGTGACTGACTGACGGGGGGTGACTGACTGACTGACTGACGGGGGGTGACTGACTGACTGACTGACGGGGGGTGACTGACTGACTGACTGACTGACGGGGGGTGACTGACTGACTGGGGGTGACTGACTGACTGACTGACTGACGGGGGGTGACTGATGGGGGGTGACTGACTGACTGACTAACGGGGGGTGACTGACTGACGGGGGGTGACTGACTGACGGGGGGTGACTGACTGACGGGGGGTGACTGACTGACTGACGGGGGGTGACTGACTGACGGGGGGTGACTGACTGACGGGGGGTGACTGACTGACTGACGGGGGGTGACTGACTGACTGACTGACGGGGGGTGACTGACTGACGGGGGGTGACTGACTGACGGGGGGTGACTGACTGACTGACTGACGGTGACTGACTGACGGGGGGTGACTGACTGACTGACTGACTGACGGTGACTGACTGACGGGGGGTGACTGACTGACTGACTGACGGGGGGTGACTGACGGGGGGTGACTGACTGACGGGGGGTGACTGACTGACTGACTGACGGGGGGTGACTGACTGACGGGGGGTGACTGACTGACTGACGGGGGGTGACTGACGGGGGGTGACTGACTGACTGACGGGGGGTGACTGACGGGGGGTGACTGACTGACTGACGGGGGGTGACTGACTGACTGACTGACGGGGGGTGACTGACTGACGGGGGTGACTGACTGACGGGGGGTGACTGACTGACGGGGGGTGACTGACTGACTGACGGGGGGTGACTGACTGACGGGGGGTGACTGACTGACGGGGGGTGACTGACTGACGGGGGGTGACTGACTGACTGACGGGGGGAGACTGACTGACTGACGGGGGGTGACTGACTGACGGGGGGTGACTGACTGACGGGGGGTGACTGACTGACGGGGGGTGACTGACTGACTGACGGGGGGTGACTGACTGACTGACGGGGGGTGACTGACGGGGGGTGACTGACGGGGGGTGACTGACTGACTGACGGGGGGTGACTGACTGACGGGGGGTGACTGACTGACTGACTGACGGGGGGTGACTGACTGACTGACGGGGGGTGACTGACTGGCGGGGGGTGACTGACTGACGGGGGGTGACTGACTGACTGACGGGGGGTGACTGACGGGGGGTGACTGACTGACTGACGGGGGGTGACTGACTGACTGACGGGGGGTGACTGACTGACTGACGGGGGTGACTGACTGACTGACTGACGGGGGTGACTGACTGACTGACTGACGGGGGGTGACTGACTGACGAGGGGTGACTGACTGACGGGGGGTGACTGACTGACTGACTGACGGGGGGTGACTGACTGACTGACTGACTGGGGGTGACTGACTGACTGACTGACGGGGGGTGACTGACTGACTGACTGACTGACGGGGGGTGACTGACTGACTGACGGGGGGTGACTGACTGACGGGGGGTGACTGACTGACTGACGGGGGGTGACTGACGGGGGGTGACTGACTGACGGGGGGTGACTGACTGACGGGGGGTGACTGACTGACGGGGGGTGACTGACTGACGGGGGTGACTGACTGACTGACGGGGGGTGACTGACTGACTGACTGACGGGGGGTGACTGACTGACGGGGGGTGACTGACTGACGGGGGGTGACTGACTGACTGACTGACTGACGGTGACTGACTGACGGGGGGTGACTGACTGACGGGGGGTGACTGACTGACTGACTGACTGACGGTGACTGACTGACGGGGGGTGACTGACTGACTGACTGACGGGGGGTGACTGACTGACGGGGGGTGACTGACGGGGGGTGACTGACTGACGGGGGGTGACTGACTGACTGACTGACTGACGGGGGGTGACTGACTGACGGGGGGTGACTGACTGACTGACGGGGGGTGACTGACGGGGGGTGACTGACTGACTGACGGGGGGTGACTGACGGGGGGTGACTGACTGACTGACGGGGGGTGACTGACTGACTGACTGACGGGGGGTGACTGACTGACGGGGGTGACTGACTGACGGGGGGTGACTGACTGACGGGGGGTGACTGACTGACGGGGGGTGACTGACTGACTGACGGGGGGTGACTGACTGACGGGGGGTGACTGACTGACGGGGGGTGACTGACTGACGGGGGGTGACTGACTGACTGACGGGGGGTGACTGACTGACTGACGGGGGGTGACTGACTGACGGGGGGTGACTGACTGACGGGGGGTGACTGACTGACGGGGGATGACTGACTGACGGGGGATGACTGACTGACGGGGGGTGACTGACTGACGGGGGGTGACCGACTGACTGACGGGGGGTGACTGACTGACGGGGGGTGACTGACTGACTGACGGGGGGTGACTGACTGACTGACTGACGGGGGGTGACTGACTGACGGGGGGTGACTGACTGACGAGGTGACTGACTGACGGGGGGTGATTGACTGACGGGGGGTGACTGACTGACTGACTGACTGGGGGTGACTGACTGACGGGGGGTGACTGACTGACTGACGGGGGGTGACTGACGGGGGGTGACTGACTGACTGACGGGGGGTGACTGACTGACTGACGGGGGGTGACTGACTGACTGACGGGGGGTGACTGACTGACTGACGGGGGGTGACTGGGGGGTGACTGACTGACTGACTGACTGACGGGGGGTGACTGACTGACTGACGGGGGGTGACTGACTGACTGACGGGGGGTGACTGACTGACTGACGGGGGGTGACTGACTGACTGACGGGGGGTGACTAACTGTGACGGGGGGTGACTGACTGTGACGGGGGGTGACTGACTGTGACGGGGGGTGACTGACTGACGGGGGGTGACTGACTGAAGGGGGGTGACTGACTGACGGGGGGTGACTGACTGACGGGGGGTGACTGACTGACTGACGGGGGGTGACTGACTGACGGGGGGTGACTGACTGACGGGGGGTGACTGACTGACGGGGGGTGACTGACTGACGGGGGGTGACTGACTGACGGGGGGTGACTGACTGACGGGGGGTGACTGACTGACGGGGGGTGACTGACTGACAGACGGGGGGTGACTGACTGACTGACGGGGGGTGACTGACTGACTGACGGGGGGTGACTGACTGACGGGGGGTGACTGACTGACGGGGGGTGACTGACTGACGGGGGTGACTGACGGGGGGTGACTGACTGACGGGGGGTGACTGACTGACGGGGGGTGACTGACTGACGGGGGGTGACTGACTGACTGACGGGGGGTGACTGACTGACTGACGGGGGGTGACTGACTGACTGACGGGGGGTGACTGACGGGGGGTGAATGACTGACTGACTGACGGGGGGTGACTGACTGACTGACTGACTGACTGACTGACGGGGGTTGACTGACTGACTGACTGACTGACGGGGGGTGACTGACTGACTGACGGGGGGTGACTGACTGACTGACTGACTGACGGGGGGTGACTGACTGACGGGGGGTGACTGACTGACTGACGGGGGGTGACTGACTGACTGACTGACGGGGGTGACTGACTGACGGGGGGTGACTGACTGACTGACTGACGGGGGGTGACTGACTGACTGACTGACGGGGGGTGACTGACTGACTGACTGACTGACGGGGGGTGACTGACTGACTGGGGGTGACTGACTGACTGACTGACTGACGGGGGGTGACTGATGGGGGGTGACTGACTGACTGACTAACGGGGGGTGACTGACTGACGGGGGGTGACTGACTGACGGGGGGTGACTGACTGACGGGGGGTGACTGACTGACTGACGGGGGGTGACTGACTGACGGGGGGTGACTGACTGACGGGGGGTGACTGACTGACTGACGGGGGGTGACTGACTGACTGACTGACGGGGGGTGACTGACTGACGGGGGGTGACTGACTGACGGGGGGTGACTGACTGACTGACTGACGGTGACTGACTGACGGGGGGTGACTGACTGACTGACTGACTGACGGTGACTGACTGACGGGGGGTGACTGACTGACTGACTGACGGGGGGTGACTGACGGGGGGTGACTGACTGACGGGGGGTGACTGACTGACTGACTGACGGGGGGTGACTGACTGACGGGGGGTGACTGACTGACTGACGGGGGGTGACTGACGGGGGGTGACTGACTGACTGACGGGGGGTGACTGACGGGGGGTGACTGACTGACTGACGGGGGGTGACTGACTGACTGACTGACGGGGGGTGACTGACTGACGGGGGTGACTGACTGACGGGGGGTGACTGACTGACGGGGGGTGACTGACTGACGGGGGGTGACTGACTGACGGGGGGTGACTGACTGACGGGGGGTGACTGACTGACGGGGGGTGACTGACTGACTGACGGGGGGAGACTGACTGACTGACGGGGGGTGACTGACTGACGGGGGGTGACTGACTGACGGGGGGTGACTGACTGACGGGGGGTGACTGACTGACTGACGGGGGGTGACTGACTGACTGACGGGGGGTGACTGACGGGGGGTGACTGACGGGGGGTGACTGACTGACTGACGGGGGGTGACTGACTGACGGGGGGTGACTGACTGACTGACTGACGGGGGGTGACTGACTGACTGACGGGGGGTGACTGACTGGCGGGGGGTGACTGACTGACGGGGGGTGACTGACTGACTGACGGGGGGTGACTGACGGGGGGTGACTGACTGACTGACGGGGGGTGACTGACTGACTGACGGGGGGTGACTGACTGACTGACGGGGGTGACTGACTGACTGACTGACGGGGGTGACTGACTGACTGACTGACGGGGGGTGACTGACTGACGAGGGGTGACTGACTGACGGGGGGTGACTGACTGACTGACTGACGGGGGGTGACTGACTGACTGACTGACTGGGGGTGACTGACTGACTGACTGACGGGGGGTGACTGACTGACTGACTGACTGACGGGGGGTGACTGACTGACTGACGGGGGGTGACTGACTGACGGGGGGTGACTGACTGACTGACGGGGGGTGACTGACGGGGGGTGACTGACTGACGGGGGGTGACTGACTGACGGGGGGTGACTGACTGACGGGGGGTGACTGACTGACGGGGGTGACTGACTGACTGACGGGGGGTGACTGACTGACTGACTGACGGGGGGTGACTGACTGACGGGGGGTGACTGACTGACGGGGGGTGACTGACTGACTGACTGACTGACGGTGACTGACTGACGGGGGGTGACTGACTGACGGGGGGTGACTGACTGACTGACTGACTGACGGTGACTGACTGACGGGGGGTGACTGACTGACTGACTGACGGGGGGTGACTGACTGACGGGGGGTGACTGACGGGGGGTGACTGACTGACGGGGGGTGACTGACTGACTGACTGACTGACGGGGGGTGACTGACTGACGGGGGGTGACTGACTGACTGACGGGGGGTGACTGACGGGGGGTGACTGACTGACTGACGGGGGGTGACTGACGGGGGGTGACTGACTGACTGACGGGGGGTGACTGACTGACTGACTGACGGGGGGTGACTGACTGACGGGGGTGACTGACTGACGGGGGGTGACTGACTGACGGGGGGTGACTGACTGACGGGGGGTGACTGACTGACTGACGGGGGGTGACTGACTGACGGGGGGTGACTGACTGACGGGGGGTGACTGACTGACGGGGGGTGACTGACTGACTGACGGGGGGTGACTGACTGACTGACGGGGGGTGACTGACTGACGGGGGGTGACTGACTGACGGGGGGTGACTGACTGACGGGGGGTGACTGACTGACGGGGGGTGACTGACTGACTGACGGGGGGTGACTGACTGACTGACGGGGGGTGACTGACTGACTGACGGGGGGTGACTGACTGACTGACGGGGGGTGACTGACGGGGGGTGACTGACGGGGGGTGACTGACTGACTGACTGACTGACGGGGGGTGACTGACTGACTGACGGGGGGTGACTGACGGGGGGTGACTGACTGACTGACGGGGGGTGACTGACTGACTGACTGACGGGGGGTGACTGACTGACGGGGGTGACTGACTGACGGGGGGTGACTGACTGACGGGGGGTGACTGACTGACGGGGGGTGACTGACTGACTGACGGGGGGTGACTGACTGACGGGGGGTGACTGACTGACGGGGGGTGACTGACTGACGGGGGGTGACTGACTGACTGACGGGGGGTGACTGACTGACTGACGGGGGGTGACTGACTGACGGGGGGTGACTGACTGACGGGGGGTGACTGACTGACGGGGGATGACTGACTGACGGGGGATGACTGACTGACGGGGGGTGACTGACTGACGGGGGGTGACCGACTGACTGACGGGGGGTGACTGACTGACGGGGGGTGACTGACTGACTGACGGGGGGTGACTGACTGACTGACTGACGGGGGGTGACTGACTGACGGGGGGTGACTGACTGACGAGGTGACTGACTGACGGGGGGTGATTGACTGACGGGGGGTGACTGACTGACTGACTGACTGACTGGGGGTGACTGACTGACGGGGGGTGACTGACTGACTGACGGGGGGTGACTGACGGGGAGTGACTGACTGACTGACGGGGGGTGACTGACTGACTGACGGGGGGTGACTGACTGACTGACGGGGGGTGACTGACTGACTGACGGGGGGTGACTGGGGGTGACTGACTGACTGACTGACTGACGGGGGGTGACTGACTGACTGACGGGGGGTGACTGACTGACTGACGGGGGGTGACTGACTGACTGACGGGGGGTGACTGACTGACTGACGGGGGGTGACTAACTGTGACGGGGGGTGACTGACTGTGACGGGGGGTGACTGACTGTGACGGGGGGGTGACTGACTGACGGGGGGTGACTGACTGAAGGGGGGTGACTGACTGACGGGGGGTGACTGACTGACGGGGGGTGACTGACTGACTGACGGGGGGTGACTGACTGACGGGGGGTGACTGACTGACGGGGGGTGACTGACTGACGGGGGGTGACTGACTGACGGGGGGTGACTGACTGACGGGGGGTGACTGACTGACGGGGGGTGACTGACTGACGGGGGGTGACTGACTGACAGACGGGGGGTGACTGACTGACTGACGGGGGGTGACTGACTGACTGACGGGGGGTGACTGACTGACGGGGGGTGACTGACTGACGGGGGGTGACTGACTGACGGGGGTGACTGACGGGGGGTGACTGACTGACGGGGGGTGACTGACTGACGGGGGGTGACTGACTGACGGGGGGTGACTGACTGACTGACGGGGGGTGACTGACTGACGGGGGGTGACTGACTGACTGACGGGGGGTGACTGACTGACTGACGGGGGGTGACTGACGGGGGGTGAATGACTGACTGACTGACGGGGGGTGACTGACTGACTGACTGACTGACTGACTGACGGGGGTTGACTGACTGACTGACTGACTGACGGGGGGTGACTGACTGACTGACGGGGGGTGACTGACTGACTGACTGACTGACGGGGGGTGACTGACTGACGGGGGGTGACTGACTGACTGACGGGGGGTGACTGACTGACTGACTGACGGGGGTGACTGACTGACGGGGGGTGACTGACTGACTGACTGACGGGGGGTGACTGACTGACTGACTGACGGGGGGTGACTGACTGACTGACTGACTGACGGGGGGTGACTGACTGACTGGGGGTGACTGACTGACTGACTGACTGACGGGGGGTGACTGATGGGGGGTGACTGACTGACTGACTAACGGGGGGTGACTGACTGACGGGGGGTGACTGACTGACGGGGGGTGACTGACTGACGGGGGGTGACTGACTGACTGACGGGGGGTGACTGACTGACGGGGGGTGACTGACTGACGGGGGGTGACTGACTGACTGACGGGGGGTGACTGACTGACTGACTGACGGGGGGTGACTGACTGACGGGGGGTGACTGACTGACGGGGGGTGACTGACTGACTGACTGACGGTGACTGACTGACGGGGGGTGACTGACTGACTGACTGACTGACGGTGACTGACTGACGGGGGGTGACTGACTGACTGACTGACGGGGGGTGACTGACGGGGGGTGACTGACTGACGGGGGGTGACTGACTGACTGACTGACGGGGGGTGACTGACTGACGGGGGGTGACTGACTGACTGACGGGGGGTGACTGACGGGGGGTGACTGACTGACTGACGGGGGGTGACTGACGGGGGGTGACTGACTGACTGACGGGGGGTGACTGACTGACTGACTGACGGGGGGTGACTGACTGACGGGGGTGACTGACTGACGGGGGGTGACTGACTGACTGACGGGGGGTGACTGACTGACGGGGGGTGACTGACTGACGGGGGGTGACTGACTGACGGGGGGTGACTGACTGACGGGGGGTGACTGACTGACTGACGGGGGGAGACTGACTGACTGACGGGGGGTGACTGACTGACGGGGGGTGACTGACTGACGGGGGGTGACTGACTGACGGGGGGTGACTGACTGACTGACGGGGGGTGACTGACTGACTGACGGGGGGTGACTGACGGGGGGTGACTGACGGGGGGTGACTGACTGACTGACGGGGGGTGACTGACTGACGGGGGGTGACTGACTGACTGACTGACGGGGGGTGACTGACTGACTGACGGGGGGTGACTGACTGGCGGGGGGTGACTGACTGACGGGGGGTGACTGACTGACTGACGGGGGGTGACTGACGGGGGGTGACTGACTGACTGACGGGGGGTGACTGACTGACTGACGGGGGGTGACTGACTGACTGACGGGGGTGACTGACTGACTGACTGACGGGGGTGACTGACTGACTGACTGACGGGGGGTGACTGACTGACGAGGGGTGACTGACTGACGGGGGGTGACTGACTGACTGACTGACGGGGGGTGACTGACTGACTGACTGACTGGGGGTGACTGACTGACTGACTGACGGGGGGTGACTGACTGACTGACTGACTGACGGGGGGTGACTGACTGACTGACGGGGGGTGACTGACTGACGGGGGGTGACTGACTGACTGACGGGGGGTGACTGACGGGGGGTGACTGACTGACGGGGGGTGACTGACTGACGGGGGGTGACTGACTGACGGGGGGTGACTGACTGACGGGGGTGACTGACTGACTGACGGGGGGTGACTGACTGACTGACTGACGGGGGGTGACTGACTGACGGGGGGTGACTGACTGACGGGGGGTGACTGACTGACTGACTGACTGACGGTGACTGACTGACGGGGGGTGACTGACTGACGGGGGGTGACTGACTGACTGACTGACTGACGGTGACTGACTGACGGGGGGTGACTGACTGACTGACTGACGGGGGGTGACTGACTGACGGGGGGTGACTGACGGGGGGTGACTGACTGACTGACTGACTGACGGGGGGTGACTGACTGACGGGGGGTGACTGACTGACTGACGGGGGGTGACTGACGGGGGGTGACTGACTGACTGACGGGGGGTGACTGACGGGGGGTGACTGACTGACTGACGGGGGGTGACTGACTGACTGACTGACGGGGGGTGACTGACTGACGGGGGTGACTGACTGACGGGGGGTGACTGACTGACGGGGGGGTGACTGACTGACGGGGGGTGACTGACTGACTGACGGGGGGTGACTGACTGACGGGGGGTGACTGACTGACGGGGGGTGACTGACTGACGGGGGGTGACTGACTGACTGACGGGGGGTGACTGACTGACTGACGGGGGGTGACTGACTGACGGGGGGTGACTGACTGACGGGGGGTGACTGACTGACGGGGGGTGACTGACTGACTGACGGGGGGTGACTGACTGACTGACGGGGGGTGACTGACTGACTGACGGGGGGTGACTGACTGACTGACGGGGGGTGACTGACGGGGGGTGACTGACGGGGGGTGACTGACTGACTGACGGGGGGTGACTGACTGACTGACTGACGGGGGGTGACTGACTGACTGACGGGGGGTGACTGACTGACGGGGGGTGACTGACTGACGGGGGGTGACTGACTGACTGACGGGGGGTGACTGACGGGGGGTGACTGACTGACTGACGGGGGGTGACTGACTGACTGACGGGGGGTGACTGACTGACTGACGGGGGTGACTGACTGACTGACTGACGGGGGTGACTGACTGACTGACTGACGGGGGGTGACTGACTGACGAGGGGTGACTGACTGACGGGGGGTGACTGACTGACTGACTGACTGGGGGTGACTGACTGACTGACTGACGGGGGGTGACTGACTGACTGACTGACTGACGGGGGGTGACTGACTGACTGACGGGGGGTGACTGACTGACGGGGGGTGACTGACTGACTGACGGGGGGTGACTGACGGGGGGTGACTGACTGACGGGGGGTGACTGACTGACGGGGGGTGACTGACTGACGGGGGGTGACTGACTGACGGGGGGTGACTGACTGACGGGGGGTGACTGACTGACGGGGGGTGACTGACTGACTGACTGACGGGGGGTGACTGACTGACTGACGGGGGGTGACTGACGGGGGGTGAATGACTGACTGACTGACGGGGGGTGACTGACTGACGGGGGTTGACTGACTGACTGACTGACTGACGGGGGGTGACTGACTGACTGACTGACTGACGGGGGGTGACTGACTGACTGGGGGTGACTGACTGACTGACTGACTGACGGGGGGTGACTGATGGGGGGTGACTGACTGACTGACTAACGGGGGGTGACTGACTGACGGGGGGTGACTGACTGACGGGGGGTGACTGACTGACTGACGGGGGGTGACTGACTGACGGGGGGTGACTGACTGACGGGGGGTGACTGACTGACTGACGGGGGGTGACTGACTGACTGACTGACGGGGGGTGACTGACTGACGGGGGGTGACTGACTGACGGGGGGTGACTGACTGACTGACTGACGGTGACTGACTGACGGGGGGTGACTGACTGACGGGGGGTGACTGACTGACTGACTGACTGACGGTGACTGACTGACGGGGGGTGACTGACTGACTGACTGACGGGGGGTGACTGACGGGGGGTGACTGACTGACGGGGGGTGACTGACTGACTGACTGACGGGGGGTGACTGACTGACGGGGGGTGACTGACTGACTGACGGGGGGTGACTGACGGGGGGTGACTGACTGACTGACGGGGGGTGACTGACGGGGGGTGACTGACTGACTGACGGGGGGTGACTGACTGACTGACTGACGGGGGGTGACTGACTGACGGGGGTGACTGACTGACGGGGGGTGACTGACTGACGGGGGGTGACTGACTGACTGACGGGGGGTGACTGACTGACTGACGGGGGGTGACTGACTGACGGGGGGTGACTGACTGACGGGGGGTGACTGACTGACGGGGGGTGACTGACTGACTGACGGGGGGAGACTGACTGACTGACGGGGGGTGACTGACTGACGGGGGGTGACTGACTGACGGGGGGTGACTGACTGACGGGGGGTGACTGACTGACTGACGGGGGGTGACTGACTGACTGACGGGGGGTGACTGACGGGGGGTGACTGACGGGGGGTGACTGACTGACTGACGGGGGGTGACTGACTGACGGGGGGTGACTGACTGACTGACTGACGGGGGGTGACTGACTGACTGACGGGGGGTGACTGACTGGCGGGGGGTGACTGACTGACGGGGGGTGACTGACTGACTGACGGGGGGTGACTGACGGGGGGTGACTGACTGACTGACGGGGGGTGACTGACTGACTGACGGGGGGTGACTGACTGACTGACGGGGGTGACTGACTGACTGACTGACGGGGGTGACTGACTGACTGACTGACGGGGGGTGACTGACTGACGAGGGGTGACTGACTGACGGGGGGTGACTGACTGACTGACTGACGGGGGGTGACTGACTGACTGACTGACTGGGGGTGACTGACTGACTGACTGACGGGGGGTGACTGACTGACTGACTGACTGACGGGGGGTGACTGACTGACTGACTGACTGACGGGGGGTGACTGACTGACTGACGGGGGGTGACTGACTGACGGGGGGTGACTGACTGACTGACGGGGGGTGACTGACGGGGGGTGACTGACTGACGGGGGGTGACTGACTGACGGGGGGTGACTGACTGACGGGGGGTGACTGACTGACGGGGGTGACTGACTGACTGACGGGGGGTGACTGACTGACGGGGGGTGACTGACTGACGGGGGGTGACTGACTGACTGACTGACTGACGGTGACTGACTGACGGGGGGTGACTGACTGACGGGGGGTGACTGACTGACGGGGGGTGACTGACTGACTGACTGACTGACGGTGACTGACTGACGGGGGGTGACTGACTGACTGACTGACGGGGGGTGACTGACGGGGGGTGACTGACTGACGGGGGGTGACTGACTGACTGACTGACGGGGGGTGACTGACTGACGGGGGGTGACTGACTGACTGACGGGGGGTGACTGACGGGGGGTGACTGACTGACTGACGGGGGGTGACTGACGGGGGGTGACTGACTGACTGACGGGGGGTGACTGACTGACTGACTGACGGGGGGTGACTGACTGACGGGGGTGACTGACTGACGGGGGGTGACTGACTGACGGGGGGTGACTGACTGACGGGGGGTGACTGACTGACTGACGGGGGGTGACTGACTGACGGGGGGTGACTGACTGACGGGGGGTGACTGACTGACGGGGGGTGACTGACTGACTGACGGGGGGTGACTGACTGACGGGGGGTGACTGACTGACGGGGGGTGACTGACTGACGGGGGGTGACTGACTGACGGGGGGTGACTGACTGACTGACGGGGGGTGACTGACTGACTGACGGGGGGTGACTGACTGACTGACGGGGGGTGACTGACTGACTGACGGGGGGTGACTGACGGGGGGTGACTGACGGTGGGTGACTGACTGACTGACGGGGGGTGACTGACTGACTGACTGACGGGGGGTGACTGACTGACTGACGGGGGGTGACTGACTGACGGGGGGTGACTGACTGACTGACGGGGGGTGACTGACGGGGGGTGACTGACTGACTGACGGGGGGTGACTGACTGACTGACGGGGGGTGACTGACTGACTGACGGGGGTGACTGACTGACTGACTGACGGGGGTGACTGACTGACTGACTGACGGGGGTGACTGACTGACTGACTGACGGGGGGTGACTGACTGACGAGGGGGTGACTGACTGACGGGGGGTGACTGACTGACTGACTGGGGGTGACTGACTGACTGACTGACGGGGGGTGACTGACTGACTGACTGACTGACGGGGGGTGACTGACTGACTGACGGGGGGTGACTGACTGACGGGGGGTGACTGACTGACTGACGGGGGGTGACTGACGGGGGGTGACTGACTGACGGGGGGTGACTGACTGACGGGGGGTGACTGACTGACGGGGGGTGACTGACTGACGGGGGGTGACTGACTGACGGGGGGTGACTGACTGACTGACGGGGGGTGACTGACTGACGGGGGGTGACTGACTGACGGGGGGTGACTGACTGACTGACGGGGGGTGACTGACGGGGGGTGAATGACTGACTGACGGGGGGTGACTGACTGACTGACTGACTGACGGGGGTTGACTGACTGACTGACTGACTGACGGGGGGTGACTGACTGACTGACTGACTGACGGGGGGTGACTGACTGACTGACTGACTGACGGGGGGTGACTGACTGACGGGGGGTGACTGACTGACGGGGGGTGACTGACTGACTGACGGGGGGTGACTGACGGGGGGTGACTGACTGACGGGGGGTGACTGACTGACGGGGGGTGACTGACTGACGGGGGGTGACTGACTGACGGGGGGTGACTGACTGACTGACGGGGGGTGACTGACTGACTGACTGACGGGGGGTGACTGACTGACTGACTGACGGGGGGTGACTGACTGACTGACGGGGGGTGACTGACGGGGGGTGAATGACTGACTGACTGACGGGGGGTGACTGACTGACTGACTGACTGACGGGGGTTGACTGACTGACTGACTGACTGACGGGGGGTGACTGACTGACTGACTGACTGACGGGGGGTGACTGACTGACTGACGGGGGGTGACTGACTGACGGGGGGTGACTGACAGACTGACTGACGGGGGTGACTGACGGGGGGTGACTGACTGACTGACTGACGGGGGGTGACTGACTGACTGACTGACGGGGGGTGACTGACTGACTGACGGGGGGTGACTGACTGACTGACTGACTGACGGGGGGTGACTGACTGACTGACTGACTGACGGGGGGTGACTGACTAACGGGGGGTGACTGACTGACTGACTGACGGGGGGTGACTGACTGACGGGGGGTGACTGACTGACGGGAGTGACTGACTGACTGACGGGGGGTGACTGACTGACTGACGGGGGGTGACTGACTGACGGGGGGTGACTG
Organism: Ascaphus truei; assembly: GCF_040206685.1. Taxonomy (NCBI): domain Eukaryota; kingdom Metazoa; phylum Chordata; class Amphibia; order Anura; family Ascaphidae; genus Ascaphus; species Ascaphus truei. The sequence goes on along the minus strand of NC_134484.1, from coordinate 290,729,640 downwards.
ACTGACGGGGGGTGACTGACTGACTGACTGACGGTGACTGACTGACGGGGGGTGACTGACTGACTGACTGACGGGGGGTGACTGACTGACTGACGGGGGGTGACTGACGGGGGGTGAATGACTGACTGACTGACGGGGGGTGACTGACTGACTGACTGACGGGGGTGACTGACTGACTGACGGGGGGTGACTGACTGACTGACTGACGGGGGGTGACTGACAGACTGACTGACGGGGGTGACTGACTGACTGACTGACGGGGGGTGACTGACTGACTGACTGACGGGGGGTGACTGACTGACTGACTGACGGGGGGTGACTGACTGACTGACGGGGGGTGACTGACTGACGGTGACTGACTGACGGGGGGTGACTGACTGACTGACTGACGGTGACTGACTGACGGGGGGTGACTGACGGGGGGTGACTGACGGGGGGTGACTGACTGACTGACGGGGGGTGACTGACTGACTGACGGGGGGTGACTGACTGACTGACGGGGGTGACTGACTGACTGACGGGGGGTGACTGACTGACGGGGGGTGACTGACTGACTGACGGGGGGTGACTGACTGACGGGAGTGACTGACTGACTGACTGACGGGGGGTGACTGACTGACTGACGGGGGGTGACTGACTGACGGGGGGTGACTGACTGACTGACTGACGGTGACTGACTGACGGGGGGTGACTGACTGACGGGGGGTGACTGACTGACTGACGGTGACTGACTGACGGGGGGTGACTGACTGACTGACGGGGGGTGACTGACTGACTGACGGGGGGTGACTGACTGACTGACGGGGGGTGACTGACTGACTGACGGGGGGTGACTGACGGGGGGTGACTGACTGACTGACGGGGGGTGACTGACTGACGGGGGGTGACTGACTGACTGACGGGTGGTGACTGACGGGGGGTGACTGACTGACTGACGGGGGGTGACTGACTGACTGACGGGGGGTGACTGACTGACTACGGGGGGTGACTGACTGACTGACGGGGGGTGACTGACTGACTGACTGACGGGGGGTGACTGACTGACTGACGGGGGGTGACTGACTGACTGACGGGGGGTGACTGACTGTGACGGGGGGTGACTGACTGTGACGGGGGGTGACTGACTGTGACGGGGGGTGACTGACTGTGACGGGGGGGTGACTGACTGACGGGGGGTGACTGACTGACGGGGGGTGACTGACTGACGGGGGGTGACTGACTGACGGGGGGTGACTGACAGACGGGGGGTGACTGACTGACTGACGGGGGGTGACTGACTGACGGGGGGTGACTGACTGACGGGGGGTGACTGACTGACGGGGGGTGACTGACTGACTGACGGGGGGTGACTGACTGACTGACGGGGGGTGACTGACTGACGGGGGGTGACTGACTGACGGGGGGTGACTGACTGACGGGGGGTGACTGACTGACGGGGGGTGACTGACTGACGGGGGGTGACTGACTGACGGGGGTGACTGACTGACGGGGGGTGACTGACTGACGGGGGGGTGACTGACTGACGGGGGGTGACTGACTGACGGGGGGTGACTGACTGACGGGGGGTGACTGACTGACTGACTGACTGACGGGGGGTGACTGACTGACTGACTGACGGGGGGTGACTGACGGGGGGTGACTGACTGACTGACGGGGGGTGACTGACTGACTGACGGGGGGTGACTGACTGACTGACGGGGGGTGACTGACTGACTGACTGACGGGGGGTGACTGACTGACGGGGGGTGACTGACTGACTGACGGGGGGTGACTGACTGACGGGGGGTGACTGACTGACGGGGGGTGACTGACTGACGGGGGTGACTGACTGACGGGGGGTGACTGACTGACGGGGGGGTGACTGACTGACGTGGGGTGACTGACTGACGGGGGGTGACTGACTGACGGGGGGTGACTGACTGACTGACTGACGGGGGGTGACTGACTGACTGACGGGGGGTGACTGACTGACTGACGGGGGGTGACTGACTGACTGACGGGGGGTGACTGACTGACTGACGGGGGGTGACTGACTGACTGACTGACGGGGGGTGACTGACTGACTGACGGGGGGTGACTGACTGTGACGGGGGGTGACTGACTGTGACGGGGGGTGACTGACTGTGACGGGGGGTGACTGACTGTGACGGGGGGTGACTGACTGTGATGGGGGGTGACTGACTGACGGGGGGTGACTGACTGTGATGGGGGGTGACTGACTGACGGGGGGTGACTGACTGACTGACGGGGGGTGACTGACTGACTGACGGGGGGTGACTGACTGACTGACGGGGGGTGACTGACTGACTGACGGGGGGTGACTGACTGACGGGGGGTGACTGACTGACTGACGGGGGGTGACTGACTAACTGACTGACGGGGGGTGACTGACTAACTGACTGACGGGGGGTGACTGACTAACTGACTGACGGGGGGTGACTGACTGACTGACGGGGGGTGACTGACTGACGGGGGGTGACTGGGTGACTGACGGGGGGTGACTGACTGACGGGGGGTGACTGACTGACTGACGGGGGGTGACTGACTGACGGGGGGTGACTGACTGACGGGGGGTGACTGACTGACGGGGGGTGACTGACTGACGGGGGGTGACTGACTGACGGGGGGTGACTGACTGACTGACGGGGGGTGACTGACTGACGGGGGGTGACTGACTGACGGGGGGTGACTGACTGACTGACGGGGGGTGACTGACTGACTGACGGGCGGTGACTGACTAACGGGGGTGACTGACTGACGGGGGGTGACTGACTGACGGGGGGTGACTGACTGACTGACGGGGGGTGACTGACTGACTGACGGGGGGTGACTGACTGACTGACGGGGGGTGACTGACTGTGACGGGGGGTGACTGACTGTGACGGGGGGTGACTGACTGTGACGGGGGGTGACTGACTGACGGGGGGTGACTGACTGACTGACTGACGGGGGGTGACTGACTGACTGACGGGGGGTGACTGACTGACGGGGGGTGACTGACTGACTGACGGGGGTGACTGACTGACTGACTGACGGGGGTGACTGACTGACTGACTGACGGGGGGTGACTGACTGACGGGGGGTGACTGACTGACGGGGGGTGACTGACTGACTGACTGACGGGGGGTGACTGACTGACTGACTGACGGGGGGTGACTGACTGACTGACGGGGGGTGACTGACTGACGGGGGGTGACTGACTGACTGACTGACGGGGGTGACTGACTGACTGACTGACGGGGGGTGACTGACTGACGGGGGGTGACTGACTGACGGGGGGTGACTGACTGACTGACGGGGGGTGACTGACTGACTGACGGGGGGTGACTGACTGACTGACGGGGGGTGACTGACTGACTGACGGGGGGTGACTGACTGACTGACGGGGGGTGACTGACTGACTGACGGGGGGTGACTGACTGACTGACGGGGGGTGACTGACTGACTGACGGGGGGTGACTGACTGACTGACGGGGGGTGACTGACGGGGGGTGACTGACTGACTGACGGGGGGTGACTGACTGACTGACGGGGGGTGACTGACTGACTGACGGGGGGTGACTGACTGACTGACGGGGGGTGACTGACTGACTGACGGGGGGTGACTGACTGACTGACGGGGGGTGACTGACTGACTGACGGGGGGTGACTGACTGACTGACGGGGGGTGACTGACTGACTGACGGGGGGTGACTGACTGACTGACGGGGGGTGACTGACTGACTGACGGGGGGTGACTGACTGTGACGGGGGGTGACTGACTGTGACGGGGGGTGACTGACTGTGACGGGGGGGTGACTGACTGTGACGGGGGGGTGACTGACTGACGGGGGGTGACTGACTGACGGGGGGTGACTGACTGACGGGGGGTGACTGACTGACGGGGGGTGACTGACTGACTGACTGACGGGGGGTGACTGACTGACTGACGGGGGGTGACTGACTGACGGGGGGTGACTGACTGACTGACTGACGGGGGTGACTGACTGACGGGGGGTGACTGACTGACGGGGGGTGACTGACTGACGGGGGGTGACTGACTGACTGACGGGGGGTGACTGACTGACTGACGGGGGGTGACTGACTGACTGACGGGGGGTGACTGACTGACTGACGGGGGGTGACTGACTGACTGACGGGGGGTGACTGACTGACTGACGGGGGGTGACTGACTGACTGACGGGGGGTGACTGACTGACTGACGGGGGGTGACTGACTGACTGACGGGGGGTGACTGACGGGGGGTGACTGACTGACTGACGGGGGGTGACTGACTGACTGACGGGGGGTGACTGACTGACTGACGGGGGGTGACTGACTGACTGACGGGGGGTGACTGACTGACTGACGGGGGGTGACTGACTGACTGACGGGGGGTGACTGACTGACTGACGGGGGGTGACTGACTGACTGACGGGGGGTGACTGACTGACTGACGGGGGGTGACTGACTGACTGACGGGGGGTGACTGACTGACTGACGGGGGGTGACTGACTGTGACGGGGGGTGACTGACTGTGACGGGGGGTGACTGACTGTGACGGGGGGGTGACTGACTGTGACGGGGGGGTGACTGACTGACGGGGGGTGACTGACTGACGGGGGGTGACTGACTGACGGGGGGTGACTGACTGACGGGGGGTGACTGACTGACTGACGGGGGGTGACTGACTGACGGGGGGTGACTGACTGACTGACGGGGGGTGACTGACTGACTGACGGGGGGTGACTGACTGACGGGGGGTGACTGACTGACGGGGGGTGACTGACTGACGGGGGGTGACTGACTGACGGGGGGTGACTGACTGACGGGGGGTGACTGACTGACTGACGGGGGGTGACTGACTGACTGACGGGGGGTGACTGACTGACTGACGGGGGGTGACTGACTGACTGACGGGGGGTGACTGACTGACTGACGGGGGGTGACTGACTGACTGACGGGGGGTGACTGACTGACTGACGGGGGGTGACTGACTGACTGACTGACGGTGACTGACTGACTGACTGACGGGGGGTGACTGACTGACTGACGGGGGGTGACTGACTGACTGACGGGGGGTGACTGACTGACGGGGGTGACTGACTGACGGGGGGTGACTGGGTGACTGACTGACGGGGGGTGACTGACTGACGGGGGGTGACTGACTGACGGGGGGTGACTGACTGACTGACGGGGGGTGACTGACTGACTGACGGGGGGTGACTGACTGACTGACGGGGGGTGACTGACTGACTGACTGACTGACGGGGGGTGACTGACTGACTGACGGGGGGTGACTGTCTGACTGACGGGGGGTGACTGACTGACTGACGGGGGGTGACTGACTGACGGGGGGTGACTGACTGACTGACGGGGGGTGACTGACTGACTGACGGGGGGTGACTGACTGTGACGGGGGGTGACTGACTGTGACGGGGGGTGACTGACTGTGACGGGGGGTGACTGACTGACTGACGGGGGGTGACTGACTGTGACGGGGGGTGACTGACTGTGACGGGGGGTGACTGACTGACGGGGGGTGACTGACTGACTGACGGGGGGTGACTGACTGACTGACGGGGGGTGACTGACTGACGGGGGGTGACTGACTGACGGGGGGTGACTGACTGACTGACGGGGGGTGACTGACTGACTGACGGGGGGTGACTGACTGACGGGGGGTGACTGACTGACGGGGGGTGACTGACTGACTGACGGGGGGTGACTGACTAACTGACTGATGGGGGGTGACTGACTAACTGACTGACGGGGGGTGACTGACTAACTGACTGACGGGGGGTGACTGACTGACTGACTTGGGGTGACTGACTGACGGGGGGTGACTGACTGACGGGGGGTGACTGACTGACGGGGGGTGACTGACTGACTGACGGGGGGTGACTGACTGACGGGGGGTGACTGACTGACTGACGGGGGGTGACTGACTGACGGGGGGTGACTGACTGACTGACTGACGGGGGGTGACTGACTGACGTGACTGACTGACGGGGGGTGACTGACTGACGGGGGGTGACTGACTGACCGACTTACGGGGGGTGACTGACTGACTGACTGACGGGGGGTGACTGACTGACTGACGGGGGGTGACTGACTGACTGACTGACGGGGGGTGACTGACTGACTGACGGGGGGTGACTGACGGGGGGTGACTGACTGACTGACGGGGGGTGACTGACTGACGGGGGGTGACTGACTGACCGACTTACGGGTGGTGACTGACTGACGGGGGGTGACTGACTGACGGGGGGTGACTGACTGACGGGGGGTGACTGACTGACTGACTGGGGGTGACTGACTGACTGACTGGGGGTGACTGACTGACTGACTGACTGACGGGGGGTGACTGACTGACTGACGGGGGGTGACTGACTGACGGGGGGTGACTGACTGACTGACGGGGGGTGACTGACTGACTGACTGACGGGGGGTGACTGACTGACGGGGGGTGACTGACTGACTGACGGGGGGTGACTGACTGACTGACGGGGGGTGACTGACTGACTGACGGGGGGTGACTGACTGACTGACGGGGGGTGACTGACTGTGACGGGGGGTGACTGACTGTGACGGGGGGTGACTGACTGACGGGGGGTGACTGACTGACTGACTGACGGGGGGTGACTGACTGACGGGGGGTGACTGACTGACGGGGGGTGACTGACTGACTGACGGGGGGTGACTGACTGACTGACTGGGGGTGACTGACTGACTGACTGACTGACGGGGGGTGACTGACTGACTGACGGGGGGTGACTGACTGACTGACTGACGGGGGGTGACTGACTGACTGACGGGGGGTGACTGACTGACTGACTGACGGGGGGTGACTGACTGACGGGGGGTGACTGACTGACTGACGGGGGGTGACTGACTGACTGACGGGGGGTGACTGACTGACTGACGGGGGGTGACTGACTGACTGACGGGGGGTGACTGACTGTGACGGGGGGTGACTGACTGTGACGGGGGGTGACTGACTGTGACGGGGGGTGACTGACTGACGGGGGGTGACTGACTGACGGGGGGTGACTGACTGACGGGGGTGACTGACGGGGGGTGACTGACTGACTGACTGACGGGGGGTGACTGACTGACTGACGGGGGGTGACTGACTGACTGACTGACGGGGGGTGACTGACTGACTGACGGGGGGTGACTGACTGACTGACTGACGGGGGGTGACTGACTGACGGGGGGTGACTGACTGACTGACGGGGGGTGACTGACTGACTGACGGGGGGTGACTGACTGACTGACGGGGGGTGACTGACTGACTGACGGGGGGTGACTGACTGTGACGGGGGGTGACTGACTGTGACGGGGGGTGACTGACTGTGACGGGGGGTGACTGACTGACGGGGGGTGACTGACTGACGGGGGGTGACTGACTGACGGGGGTGACTGACGGGGGGTGACTGACTGACTGACTGACGGGGGGTGACTGACTGACTGACGGGGGGTGACTGACTGACTGACGGGGGGTGACTGACTGACTGACGGGGGGTGACTGACTGACGGGGGGTGACTGACTGACGGGGGGTGACTGACTGACTGACTGACGGGGGGTGACTGACTGACTGACGGGGGGTGACTGACAAACTGACTGACGGGGGGTGACTGACTAACTGACTGACGGGGGTGACTGACTGACGGGGGGTGACTGACTGACGGGGGGTGACTGACTGACTGACGGGGGGTGACTGACTGACGGGGGGTGACTGACTGACTGACTGACGGGGGGTGACTGACTGACTGACTGACGGGGGGTGACTGACTGACGGGGGGTGACTGACTGACGGGGGGTGGGTGACTGACTGACGGGGGGTGACTGACTGGCTGACTGGGGGTGACTGACTGACTGACGGGGGGTGACTGACTGACTGACGGGGGGTGACTGACTGACGGGGGGTGACTGAGTGACTGACGGGGGGTGACTGACTGACTGACTGACGGGGGGTGACTGACTGACGGGGGGTGACTGACTGACTGACGGGGGGTGACTGACTGACTGACGGGGGGTGACTGACTGACGAGGGGTGACTGACTGTGACGGGGGGTGACTGACTGACTGACGAGGGGTGACTGACTGTGACAGGGGGTGACTGACTGTGACGGGGGGGGGGGGACGAGGGTGACTGACTGTGACGGGGTGACTGACTGACGGGGGGTGACTGACTGACTGACGGGGGGTGACTGACTGTGACGGGGGGTGACTGACTGTGACGGGGGGTGACTGACTGTGACGGGGGGTGACTGACTGACGGGGGGTGACTGACTGACGGGGGGTGACTGACTGACGGGGGTGACTGACGGGGGGTGACTGACTGACTGACTGACGGGGGGTGACTGACTGACTGACGGGGGGTGACTGACTGACTGACGGGGGGTGACTGACTGACTGACGGGGGGTGACTGACTGACGGGGGTGACTGACTGACGGGGGGTGACTGACTGACTGACTGACGGGGGGTGACTGACTGACTGACGGGGGGTGACTGACTAACTGACTGACGGGGGGTGACTGACTAACTGACTGACGGGGGGTGACTGACTGACGGGGGGTGACTGACTGACGGGGGGTGACTGACTGACTGACGGGGGGTGACTGACTGACGGGGGGTGACTGACTGACTGACTGACGGGGGGTGACTGACTGACTGACTGACGGGGGGTGACTGACTGACGGGGGTGACTGACTGACGGGGGGTGGGTGACTGACTGACGGGGGGTGACTGACTGGCTGACTGGGGGTTGACTGACTGACTGACGGGGGGGTGACTGACTGACGGGGGGGTGACTGAGTGACTGACGGGGGGGTGACTGACTGACTGACGGGGGGTGACTGACTGACGGGGGGTGACTGACTGACGGGGGGTGACTGACTGACTGACGGGGGGTGACTGACTGACTGACGGGGGGTGTGACTGACTGACTGACGAGGGGTGACTGACTGTGCGGGGGGTGACTGACTGTGACGGGGGTGACTGACTGACGGGGGGTGACTGACTGACTGACTGACTGACGGGGGGTGACTGACTGACGGGGGGTGACTGACTGACTGACGGGGGGTGACTGACTGACGGGGGGTGACTGACTGACGGGGGGTGACTGACTGACGGGGGGTGACTGACTGACTGACTGACGGGGGGTGACTGACCTGACTGACGGGGGGTGACTGACTAACTGACTGACGGGGGGTGACTGACTAACTGACTGACGGGGGGTGACTGACTGACTGACGGGGGGGTGACTGACTGACTGACGGGGGGGTGACTGACTGACGGGGGGTGACTGACTGACGGGGGGTGACTGACTGACGGGGGGTGACTGACTGACGGGGGGTGACTGACTGACGGGGGGTGACTGACTGACGGGGGGTGACTGACTGACGGGGGGTGACCTGACTGACGGGGGGTGACTGACTGACTGACGGGGGGTGACTGACTGACTGACGGGGGGTGACTGACTGACGGGGGGTGACTGACTGACGGGGGGTGACTGACTGACTGACGGGGGGTGACTGACTGACTGACGGGGGGTGACTGACTGACTGACGGGGGGGTGACTGACTGACTGACGGGGGGTGACTGACTGACTGACGGGGGGTGACTGACTGATTGTTGACGGGGGGTGACTGACTGACGGGGGGTGACTGACTAACTGACGGGGGGTGACTGACTGACTGACGGGGGGGTGACTGACTGACTGACTGACGGGGGGTGACTGACTGACTGACTGACGGGGGGTGACTGACTGACTGACGGGGGGTGACTGACTGACTGACTGACGGGGGGTGACTGACTGACGGGGGGTGACTGACTGACTGACTGACGGGGGGTGACTGACTGAGGGGGTGACTGACTAGACTGACTGACGGGGGGTGACTGACTAACTGACTGACGGGGGGTGACTGACTGACTGACGGGGGGTGACTGACTGACGGGGGGTGACTGACTGACGGGGGGTGACTGACTGACGGGGGGTGACTGACTGACGGGGGGTGACTGACTGACGGGGGGTGACTGACTGACGGGGGGGTGACTGACTGACTGACGGGGTGACTGACTGACTGACGGGGGTGACTGACTGACGGGGGTGACTGACTGACTGACTGACTGACGGGGGGTGACTGACTGACTGACTGACTGACTGACGGGGGGTGACTGACTGACTTGACGGGGGGTGACTGACTGACTGTGACGGGGGGTGACTGACTGACTGACGGTGACTGACTGATGGGGGTGACTGACTGACTGACTGACGGGGGGGTGACTGACGGACTGACGGGGGGTGACTGACGGACTGACTGACGGGGGGGTGACTGACTGACTGACGGGGGGTGACTGACTGACGGGGGGTGACTGACTGACTGACGGGGGGTGACTGACTGACTGACTGACGGGGGGTGACTGACTGACTGACTGACGGGGGGTGACTGACTGACTGACGGGGGTGACTGACTGACTGACGGGGGGTGACTGACTGACTGACTGACGGGGGGGTGACTGACTGACTGACGGGGGGTGACTGACTGACTGACGGGGGGTGACTGACTGACTGACGGGGGGTGACTGACTGACTGACGGGGGTGACTGACTGACTGACGGGGGGTGACTGACTGACTGACGGGGGGTGACTGACTGACTGACGGGGGGTGACTGACTGACTGACGGGGGGTGACTGACTGACTGACGGGGGGTGACTGACTGACTGACTGACGGGGGGTGACTGACTGACTGACGGGGGTGACTGACTGACTGACGGGGGTGACTGACTGACTGACGGGGGGTGACTGACTGACTGACGGGGGGTGACTGACTGACTGACGGGGGGTGACTGACTGACGGGGGTGACTGACTGACTGACGGGGGGTGACTGACTGACTGACTGACTGGGGGTGACTGACTGATGGGGGGTGACTGACTGATGGGGGGTGACTGACTGACGGGGGGTGACTGACTGACGGGGGGTGACTGACTGACGGGGGGTGACTGACTGACGGGGGGTGACTGACTGACTGACTGGGGGTGACTGACTGACTGACTGACGGGGGGTGACTGACTGACTGACGGGGGGTGACTGACTGACGGGGGGTGACTGAGTGACTGACGGGGGGTGACTGACTGACGGGGGGTGACTGACTGACGGGGGGTGACTGACTGACTGACGGGGGGTGACTGACTGACTGACGGGGGGTGACTGACTGACGGGGGGAGACTGACTGTGACGGGGGGGTGACTGACTGTGACGGGGGGTGACTGACTGTGACGGGGGGTGACTGACTGTGACGGGGGGTGACTGACTGTGACGGGGGGTGACTGACTGACGGGGGGGTGACTGACTGACTGACTGACTGACGGGGGGTGACTGACTGACTGACGGGGGGGTGACTGACTGACTGACGGGGGGTGACTGACTGACGGGGGGTGACTGACTGACGGGGGGTGACTGACTGACGGGGGGTGACTGACTGACTGACTGACGGGGGGTGACTGACGGGGGTGACTGACTAACTGACTGACGGGGGGTGACTGACTAACTGACTGACGGGGGGTGACTGACTAACTGACTGACGGGGGGGTGACTGACTAACTGACTGACGGGGGGGTGACTGACTGACGGGGGGTGACTGACTGACGGGGGGGTGACTGACTGACGGGGGGTGACTGACTGACGGGGGGTGACTGACTGACGGGGGTGACTGACTGACTGACGGGGGGTGACTGACTGACGGGGGGTGACTGACTGACTGACGGGGGGTGACTGACTGACTGACGGGGGGTGACTGACTGACTGACGGGGGGTGACTGACTGACTGACGGGGGCTGACTGACTGACGGGGGGTGACTGACTGACGGGGGGTGACTGACTGACTGACTGACGGGGGGTGACTGACGGGGGGTGACTGACTAACTGACTGACGGGGGGTGACTGACTGACTGACGGGGGGTGACTGACTGACTGACGGGGGGTGACTGACTGACGGGGGGTGACTGACTGACGGGGGGTGACTGACTGACGGGGGGTGACTGACTGACGGGGGGGTGACTGACTGACTGACGGGGGGTGACTGACTGACTGACGGGGGGTGACTGACTGACGGGGGGTGACTGACTGACTGACGGGGGGTGACTGACTGACTGACGGGGGGTGACTGACTGACTGACTGACTGACTGGGGGTGACTGACTGACGGGGGGTGACTGACGGGGGGTGACTGACTGACGGGGGGTGACTGACTGACTGACTGACGGGGGGTGACTGACTGACTGACGGGGGTGACTGACTGACTGACGGGGGTGACTGACTGACTGACTGACGGGGGGTGACTGACTGACTGACGGGGGGTGACTGACTGACGGGGTGTGACTGACTGACTGACGGGGGGTGACTGACTGACTGACGGGGGGGTGACTGACTGACTGACGGGGGGTGACTGACTGACTGACTGGGGTGACTGACTGACGGGGGGTGACTGACGGGGGTGACTGACTGACGGGGGGTGACTGACTGACTGACTGACGGGGGGTGACTGACTGACGGGGGGTGACTGACTGACGGGGGGTGACTGACTGACGGGGGGGTGACCTGACCTGACGGGGGGTGACTGACTGACGGGGGGTGACTGACTGACTGACTGGGGGTGACTGACTGACGGGGGGTGACTGACTGACTGACGGGGGGTGACTGACTGACTGACTGACTGGGGGTGACTGACTGACTGACTGACGGGGGGTGACTGACTGACTGACGGGGGGTGACTGACTGACTGACGGGGGGTGACTGGACTGACGGGGGTGACTGACTGACTGACTGACGGGGGGTGACTGACTGACGGGGGGTGACTGACTGACGGGGGGTGACTGACTGACGGGGGGTGACTGACTGACGGGGGGTGACTGACTGACCTGACGGGGGTGACTGACTGACTGACTGGGGGTGACTGACTGACTGACTGACGGGGGGGTGACTGACTGACTGACGGGGGGTGACTGACTGACTGACTGGGGGTGACTGACTGACTGACTGACGGGGGGTGACTGACTGACTGACGGGGGGTGACTGACTGACTGACGGGGGGTGACTGACTGACGGGGGGTGACTGACTGACTGACGGGGGGTGACTGACTGACTGACTGACGGGGGGTGACTGACTGACGGGGGGTGACTGACTGACGGGGGGTGACTGACTGACTGACGGGGGGTGACTGACTGACTGACGGGGGGTGACTGACTGTGACGGGGGTGACTGACTGTTACGGGGGGTGACTGACTGTGACGGGGGGTGACTGACTGACGGGGGGTGACTGACTGACTGACTGACGGGGGGTGACTGACTGACTGACTGACGGGGGGTGACTGACTGACTGACTGACGGGGGGTGACTGACTGACTGACGGGGGGTGACTGACTGACTGACGGGGGGTGACTGACTGCGGGGGTGACTGACGGGGGGTGACTGACTAACTGACTGACGGGGGGTGACTGACTGACTGACGGGGGTGACTGACTGACGGGGGGTGACTGACTGACGGGGGGTGACTGACTGACTGACGGGGGGTGACTGACTGACTGACTGACGGGGGGTGACTGACTGACGGGGGGTGACTGACTGACTGACGGGGGGTGACTGACTGACTGACGGGGGGTGACTGACTGACTGACTGACTGACGGGGGGTGACTGACTGACGGGGGGTGACTGACTGACTGACGGGGGGTGACTGACTGACTGACGGGGGGTGACTGACTGACTGACGGGGGGTGACCTGACTGACTGACTGACTGACGGGGGGTGACTGACTGACGGGGGGTGACTGACTGACTGACGGGGGGTGACTGACTGACTGACGGTGACTGACTGATGGGGGGTGACTGACTGACTGACTGACGGGGGGTGACTGACTGACGGGGGGTGACTGACTGACTGACGGGGGGTGACTGACTGACGGGGGTGACTGACTGACTGACGGGGGGTGACTGACTGACTGACGGTGACTGACTGATGGGGGGTGACTGACTGACTGACTGACGGGGGGTGACTGACTGACGGGGGGGTGACTGACGGACTGACTGACGGGGGGTGACTGACTGACTGACGGGGGTGACTGACTGACTGACGGGGGGTGACTGACTGACTGACGGGGGGTGACTGACTGACTGACGGGGGGTGACTGACTGACTGACGGGGGGTGACTGACTGACTGACGGGGGGTGACTGACTGACTGACGGGGGGTGACTGACTGACTGACGGGGGGTGACTGACTGACTGACGGGGGGTGACTGACTGACTGACGGGGGGTGACTGACTGACTGACGGGGGGTGACTGACTGACTGACTGACTGACGGGGGGTGACTGACTGACTGACGGGGGGGTGACTGACTGACTGACTGACGGGGGGTGACTGACTGACTGACGGGGGGTGACTGACTGACTGACTGACGGGGGGTGACTGACTGACTGACGGGGGGTGACTGACTGACTGACTGACTGACGGGGGGTGACTGACTGACGGGGGGTGACTGACTGACTGACGGGGGTGACTGACTGACTGACGGGGGTGACTGACTGACTGACGGGGGTGACTGACTGACGGGGGGTGACTGACTGACTGACTGACGGGGGGTGACTGACTGACGGGGGGTGACTGACTGACGGGGGGTGACTGACTGACTGACTGACTGACTGGGGGTGACTGACTGACGGGGGGTGACTGACTGACTGATTGACTGACTGACGGGGGGTGACTGACTGACTGACGGGGGGTGACTGACTGACTGACAGGGGGTGACTGACTGACTGACGGGGGGTGACTGACTGACTGACGGGGGGTGACTGACTGACGGGGGGGGGTGACTGACTGACGGGGGGGGGTGACTGACTGACTGACGGGGGGGGGGGGGTGACTGACTGACTGACGGGGGGGGGTTACTGACTGACTGAGGGAGGGTGACTGACTGACGGGGGGTGACTGACTGACTGAGGGGGGGTGACTGACTGACTGAGGGGGGGGTGACTGACTGACTGAGGGGGGGTGACTGACTGACTGAGGGGGGGTGACTGACTGACTGAGGGGGGGTGACTGACTGACTGGGGGGGGTGACTGACTGACTGGGGGGGGTGACTGACTGACTGGGGGGGGTGACTGACTGGGCGGGGGTGACTGACTGGGGAGGGGGTGACTGACTGGGGGGGTGACTGACTGGGGGGGTGACTGACTGGGGGGGGTGACTGACTGGGGGGGGTGACTGACTGTTGCTGGGTGGTGAAGGGGTGACTGATTGGGGGTACCTCTGGTGTCCTACACACACACACAATGTCTGACTGACACACACACACACACATGCACGCACACACCTTCCTGTGCACTCGCTCTGCCTCTCCTGGGTCTCTCACCACCGCGTCACTCCTCCCCTCCCACATTCCTCTCTGCCCTGGGCCTCTGACATAACTCGTTACCTACCTCCCAGAGGTCTCTCTGCTCCCTGGTGTCCGGGCCTCTCCTCGGGGAGCTGATGGGGTTGCGGTCCACGGACCCGCGGCGGGGAGGCGGGTACCGGCCTGGTCCCCGGGGGCGGCTCCATGTCCCAGTGCCTCGTGTGCTCCCTCTCGCTCTTTGAACCGTCTGAGGCAGCGGGGACGCGTGCCGGAACGGAGAGAGAGTGACCAATCCGCGCTGAGCAGGGAGCACACCAATGATAGCTCGAAGGGGAGACAGTGGAAAATCCAAGCGGGGGTGGGACCAAAGGGAGGGAACCCACCAATCACAGCGCGGGGCACGGCGTGGGGATGCAATGCGAGGCGGCGATTGGCTAGGAGCGCAAGGGCGGACGGGTGAGTGTGTGCGTGTGCAGAGAGCAAGGCGGGAGAAAAAGAGTCACCGGAGAGCGGACAGCATAGCGAAGAGCAGCAGTCAATCAGTGGCGAGCAGGAGCCTCAACCAATCACAAGGGAGGCCGCTCGTTAGGGGCGGGCTCAAATAGAGCCTGGCCGCGCGCCCAGAAAGCCTCAGCAGTCAGGTAGGGGGAGTTTTTTTTTTTCAGCGCGAGCAGGGAAATTTAAATAAACAAACACGTGTGCTGCTTGGGCCAATATTTACTCGCCCGGGGGTTAAATCCCCTCGCCCCGGGCGTGTAAATGTATAGGATTGTCGAACACACATATATATATATATATACATATATACATATATACATATATACATATATACATATATACATATATACATATATATATATATACATATAAATATATATATATACATATAAATATATATATATACATATATATATATATATATATACATACATATATATATATATATATATATATATACATATATATATATATATATACATATATATATATATATAAATATATATATATATACATACTGTCATTAAGGTTATGGTGGGTAAAAAAAGTGACAAAAACCCTCCACAGTAAAGCATAAAGCAACTGTAAATATTACTGTATGTTCATTTGCATGTCTTAGACAGGTCTGCAACCCTGTCTTTCCCCATTGTCACCCAGCATACAGCGCTTCCACTGCAGCAAGGGATTCTGGGAAATGACATGCAAATGAGCACTCAGTGCCACCTTTTGTCTCAAGCTCGTATTACACAAGCCAATCCTCAAGCCAATGCATGCCGTTTTAAACACAGCTTTTAGACAGAGGCTGGGATGAGATGCAAAGCCATTAGACCCACTCACATACATGTTTCAACCTTGATGGGTATCATCAGTGTGAGGCTGGTCTTAATGGCTAGAGCAGGTTTAAAACGGCATGCATTGGCTTGAGGATTGGCTTGTGTAATACGAGCTTGAGACAAAAGGTGGCACTGAGTGCTCATTTGCATGTCATTTCCCAGAATCCCTTGCTGCAGTGGAAGCGCTGTATGCTGGGTGACAATGGGGAAAGACAGGGTTGCAGACCTGTCTAAGACATGCAAATGAACATACAGTAATATTTACAGTTGCTTTATGCTTTACTGTGGAGGGTTTTTGTCACTTTTTTTACCCACCATAACCTTAATGACAGTGGTGATTACCTAGTCTAGTCTCAAACCTGCTCTAGCCATTAAGACCAGCCTCACACTGATGATACCCATCAAGGTTGAAACATGTATGTGAGTGGGTCTAATGGCTTTGCATCTCATCCCAGCCTCTGTCTAAAAGCTGTGTTTAAAACGGCATGCATTGGCTTGAGGATTGGCTTGTGTAATACGAGCTTGAGACAAAAGGTGGCACTGAGTGCTCATTTGCATGTCATTTCCCAGAATCCCTTGCTGCAGTGGAAGCGCTGTATGCTGGGTGACAATGGGGAAAGACAGGGTTGCAGACCTGTCTAAGACATGCAAATGAACATACAGTAATATTTACAGTTGCTTTATGCTTTACTGTGGAGGGTTTTTGTCACTTTTTTTACCCACCATAACCTTAATGACAGTGGTGATTACCTAGTCTAGTCTCAAACCTGCTCTAGCCATTAAGACCAGCCTCACACTGATGATACCCATCAAGGTTGAAACATGTATGTGAGTGGGTCTAATGGCTTTGCATCTCATCCCAGCCTCTGTCTAAAAGCTGTGTTTAAAACGGCATGCATTGGCTTGAGCAATTGTCACTTTAGCATTGTTCACTATTGGTAGTGACTAGGATAACAGAGTAGTACTATAGACTTTACCAGTCTATTTTTATCTGTGTCATACACATCACACTACACAACACGATTTTAACGAAGTTATTTAATAAACCTTTTTTATTTTATGTATATATCAATTCACCCCTGACCAAATTATATTATAAAGGTTTGCTGTGCGCCTCTTAGAAGGGA